>NC_043963.1:13602917-13690402 GCF_902148855.1 Sphaeramia orbicularis | reverse complement strand
TATTATATTTTCTTTCGACACACTTTATACAGGTATCATATCAATAGTAAGTCAAAGCATTGGCCTCTTTTTTGTTTGTTTGTTTGTTGAAAAGCCAATAAAAGTTTAAGTAAAAAAAAAATAAAAATCCAGTTCATATCCAATACATTGCTACATTTGGCAGAATTCAGCATATATGGTAGTGTATGTATGTATATAATACCTTTTTTCTCTTTTTCACTTGTGAAGGCAAACACTTCTGTTTTTCTATATTCTTATTCTTATTTTTTATTTTGATATCTGCTTCTTTTAACTGTTTGCACCAACAGAACCATGACAAATTCCTTGTAATGTAAAAATTACTTGGCAATAAATCTGATTCTGAGCTCTGTTTTAACACTCATGATAATTTAGATAATTTTTTAATTCTGCAAAATAGAGCTGCAACTGATTAATCGATTAGGTGCTTGAAGCGAATGCAAAAATTCACAATGGATTAATCGTCTCGAATTGATTGAAGGGAAATATTCTATTGCAGTTTTCCTGAATTGAAGCCTCTTTGTGCATCACAATAAGCGTCCGTGTGAAACGCAACAGTGGAACCAATGTTTCAGCAGAGAAATAAAGGAAACAAAGCTTTGATTCAGGAGAATTGTGGTTGAATGATTTTTTTTTTTTTTTTTTTTTCACTTTGAGTCGATTAATCATTTCAGCTCTACTGCAAAGTAAAAATACACTTTACAGCCCCTTTAATGTGAGGCACAGTGACAAAAAACCCACCTGTCAGATATACTAACAATTATTATACGATGAAAGTCCACTCTACATTATTAAACACTAGAAACAAACCTTCTTTTACTACAGAGCATAAAGCCAGTGTCTGATTTCACTTTCAGTATTGTCTGACTTTTTGAAGAACAAAACACTAATAATAAAATAAAAAACAGAACAAAACAGCGACAACAAAGAAAAGATATTTCAGATTCTTTAGATTTGTTTGCCGCCTATAATCCATCATCGTCCTTATTGATATTTCAGTGAGGAAATAATCTAGTCTTTCTGAAGATGTCGACCTAAAATCTGTCTGGAAGGAGCAGCGTGTCTTGCATGTGAATGGAGGCCTGGCATATAAAAAATAACAAACCCAGCCATATTCTGTAAAAAAAAAACAAAAAAAAAAAAAAAAAACTTGCTACAGAATTGGTGAAGCAGCTTTCGGGCTCTTAGGACAGATGGTAAAACAAAAAAGGGAAAACATCAGATTGCAGGTTACAATGAACAGAAGCGCTCAAAGACGAGAGAAAGCAAAACAGTCTTATTCAAGCAAATGATAGGCATTATTACAGAAAACTTGGCAGTGATGGTTGTGGCAGCATTTCAGATGGTGGAATTTTTCCAAAGGCAGTGAAGAGCTCTGAAGAAGCAGGTGTTTTGTTTTTTTTTTTAATTATTCTTATAATTGTGCATTGATTCCTCAGATAAGAGTAAAGAAACGGTGCCTAAGGGCTTTCACTTATGCAATTACAGCTGATTCCTGAAGCTGGAGTGGCAGTATCCAAAAACTGCTGAAACACCTGATCTGTTTTAGTAGCTGCTTAGACCTGAGTACAAACTTTACTGTGATTACAGGGTGGGGAAGCAAAATTTACAATATTTTGAGGTAGGGATTGAAAGACAGTGTATGACCAATTAGTTTATTGAAAGTCATGAGAATTTATTTGCCACAAGAAAATTGACATAATAGAAAATGTTTTTATTCTTTGTGTCCTCCTCTTTCTCAATAACTGCCTTCACACACTTCCTGAAACTTGCGCAAGTGTTCCTCAAATATTCGGTGACAACTTCTCCCATTCTTCTTTAATAGTATCTTCCAGACTTTCTCGTAATAGTTTTGCTCATAGTCATTCTCTTCTTTCCATTATAAACAGTCTTTATGGACACTCCAACTATTTTTGAAATCTCCTTTGGTGTGACGAGTGCATTCAGCAAATCACACACTCTTTGACGTTTGCTTTCCTGATTACTCATATGGGCAAAAGTTTCTGAAAAGGTATGGATAATAGTGTTAGGTATGATATGACATCAATATATGTTTGGTTTCAAAACAACTGACGTAGTGCCTGCTGAGAAAAAACAACTAAATGTTCATTGTAAATTTTGCTTCCCCACCCTGTATGTGTCCTTCTTTCTCAATAACTGCCTTCACACGCTTCCTGAAACTTGCGCAAGTGTTCCTCAAATATTCGGGTGACAACTTCTTCCATTCTTCTTTAATAGTATCTTTAAGAAAGTCGACATTGCTGTGTGATGTTCTATTGGTAGCATGTTCTAAAACGCCCCAAATAGCAGAATCCAGAGGGTTTAGATCTGGGCTAGAAGGCGGACATAAACATGATTCCCAAAAATTGCTGAAGTTGGATTTGTTGCTGTTGTCAACAAGTGTTTTGGTGTTCTTGTGTAAGATTTGAACTTCAAATCATATTTTACTGCATTTCTAACGGTCTTGTTGTCTACCTCAAGTTCAGTTGCCATTTTTCTCATGGATTTGGTTGGATCCTTTAGGATTTTGGATTTGAGAGCTTTAATAAAAGCTTTGGTACGTTTTTTGTTGCTTCCTCCACTTCCAGACTTTCTCGTAATAGTTTTGCTCATAGTCATTCTCTTCTTTCCATTATAAACAGTCTTTATGGACACTCCAACTATTTTTGAAATCTCCTTTGGTGTGATGAGTGCATTCAGCAAATCACACACTCTTGACGTTTGCTTTCCTGATTACTCATATGGGCAAAAGTTTCTGAAAAGGTATGGATAATAGTGTTAGGTATGATTATGACATCAATATATGTTTGGTTTCAAAACAATTGACGTAGTGCCTGCTGAGAAAAAACAACTAAATGTTCATTGTAAATTTTGCTTCCCCACCCTGTATATCATAGATTAACCCAGGGGTGTCAAACATGTGGCCCGGGGGCCAAATCCCGCCCGCGAAAGGGTCCAGTCCGGCCCTTGGGATGAATTTGTGAAATGCAAAAAATTACACTAAGATATGAACAATCCTTTTAGTTCAGGTTCCACATTCAGACCAATTCAATCTCAAGTGGGCAGGACCAGTAAAATACTATCCTAATAACATGTAAATAATGACAACTCCAAATTTTTCTCTTTGTAAATGTAAATATTTTCATGTATTTACACTAAAACAAAGTATAATTTTGCAAAAAATGTCAATAACCTGTAATGTCTTACGAGAAGTAAGTGCAATTTTAACAAGATTCTGTCTGGTTGATGATGTCCTCCCCTCTTTGGGCTCTGCGTGCTGGGCTCCACCCCCCCACCCCCCATAGCCATATTAATTTAAATTTATTCATATAAACTCAAAACACATAGTAACTGATACAAATACATTGTTACAAATATTAAATTATTTAACTAGTAGTATTGTGACTGCCTCCGCCGCTACCGCTGCCACAATAATTCTAGCAAATTAGGCTACTGGTATTATTAAATATTTTTGTATTATTACAACAATTATTATTTTCCCCCTCACTCCCCCCTCTCTTTCTCACTTTCATTTGCACCCCCCTCTTCCCCTTTTCCCTATCACCCTAACCGAGCTATATGGTTTAGTTGCTATTTACATTTATGATCTTTTTCTTTGTAATATGACATTGTTGTTGTTGTTGTTGTGTCAATACTCTGTCATTGTTGTTGTTTTTGGTTTGTTTGTTTTTGTTTGTTTGTTTGAGTTTCCCTTTGTTTATGTGTGTTGTTGTTTTTCTGTCCACATTGTCTTGTTAACTATCACTAAAAAAAAAAAAAAAACAAGATTCTGTCTGTTACTCAATGTTTTGTGTGTTGTAGATCCACTGAGATCTGTAAATTATAATGTACATGTGGAAATGATAAACTGAGACAGGATATTGTTAAACTTACGCTTATTTTTTCAGTTTATTCATTTTATTCACATCTTTTGAAAGGATAGTTTGTAGATGTAAACCTTTTCATAATGTAAATTTACTTTTTTCACTCTAAACATAGAGAAAAGTTTAGAGTTGACATTATTTATATATTATTATGTTAATATTTTACTGGTTCGGCCCACTTCAGGTCAAATTTAGCTGAATCTGGTCCCTGAACTAAAATGAGTTTGACACCCCTGCCTTAACCCATAAAGACCCAAACAGCCACCAGTGACCAAAACTATTTAGTCATGTAAACTGTTTAATACCTGTTGATCCACTAATTCTATCAATACATGTAAATAATTGGTGTAAAATACAGTTTGTCATCTTTTCACGGTCATCAGATATGACCCATTTGGATGTTCAGAGGCTCCATAGTTACCGTGGAAACACCGTCATCTTCTACAACATTGATTCACCAGTAAAACCCATGGAGTTGGATCAGTGACAGAGGATGGAGACACTAGTTTTGTTCAGTTAATGATAGATTTTACAGAAAAAGTCGCATTTTCTTCAGTTTTGTCTGGTTCCGATATTATAATTGTTTAACTGTAGCTTTGATAGTTGTCAAAGATCCTGAATAGCTCAGTTGGTAGAACATCAGGCTTATATTAGGGTTCAGGGATCAAGTCTCTGATTGTGTGTTAGATTTTTTGTTTGTTTTTTTTTTCCTTCAGAACAAAATCTTCACTATGTAAATATAAATATCTTAAAATTCTGTGCTTAAATTTTGTACTTTAAGAACATTTATTTCTACCCACCGTTCTTTGCACTGGTGTGTTGCATATGCTGCTGTAAACTGTCAAATTTCCCCATGGTGAGATTAATAAAGTCTTATCTTATCTATCTTATGTTACATGATCAGTGAATTAAATATAGGAAAAAATCTGATTTTTACATTTAAAAAAACAAACACACCTCAAAATACAGAGGATAATATTACAGTAAATGGTGATAAGTTACTTAAAGGAGTGATATTTTGCTTTTTTAAATGGAATCATGTCATACCCGCAGCCAGACGTTAGTCTGGTCTCGTCTGTCTTTTATGTTTTGTTGTCGTTTCCTGTTTTATTTTGTTAAGTTTCCCCTCATGTGTCTTGTCTGTCGTCTTTACTTCCTGTTCTGTTCTCCCTGACCTCTTACCTGATTACCTGTCTCCGCCCTGATTTGCTCCACCTGTGTCTAGTTGTCTTCCCTCCCTTTTGTGTATTAAACCCTGTCCTTTCCCCTTGTCAGTCGCCAGTTTGTAACTCTCGTAGTTCTTACCAGCGTCTTGACCTCGTTTGTTCGTTTTGTCTGCCTGTTGTGACCTTTTTTGGATTCCTCTGGTTTTTTGCCTACTGCCTGCTCCCTGTCGGTTTTTGTCTGCCTCATCTGGTTTCCTGGTTTCGATCTTCTCGCCCTGACTTTCTGGTACGTGAGTATTTGTCTAGCCCTTATGTCCTGTTGCCTGAGTGATAGGCTGCCTGTGCATGACCTGTTTCCGTCCCTGACCTCCCTTTGCTTTTCCCCAGTCGGGGAAAATACCCCAACGCCGCTCGGGGAGACGGGCTGCCGCCCTCGAACCGAGGACGAATCAGAGGAGGATATCTCCAACCATTATCCTCAAGATTCTGTCATTATTATTATTCTTTCACCTGTGTGTGAATAATAAATCTTTTGAACCTTATTTTTGTGTCCGAGTTACTGCATTTGGATTCAGTGTTTGTACTAGCCGCATTACAGTACAAACTGGCCATAAATGAATCCAGCAGAACTCACACAGGTCAAGGAGGCTATCCAGTCCCAGGGGCACAGGCTGGGTGGACATGAGCAGGTTCTCCACACCCTCCTCGATAAAATGAACCAGCACTACTCATCACCCAACTCACCAGTACCCAAGCTGCGGCTGCAGCTGCGTCAGGCGAGAATCGGGCCGCTACCCCGCCAGTTCGAGACTCGGTTGAGCCGAACATTCCGGCGCCATCCAAATATTCTGGTAATCCTGATACCTGTCGTGATTTTTTCACCCAGCTCCAGTTAATTTTTGCTTCCCAGCCCGTTCGATTTGCTAAAGACTCTGTTAAGATTGCCTATGTGGCCAGCCTGTTGGAAGGCCCTCCTTTAAGCTATTTCAAGCCCTTTTTGAGCAAAATTCCCCTGCTGTTCAGTCTTTTTCGACCCTTGTATCAGAACTTAAGAGGGTTTATGACCACCCGGTTCGGAGCCAATTTGCTGGTCATCAGCTCATGAGGCTTAGACAGGGAGATAACAATCAGGCAGTATGTGAGCGCCTTTCGTTCCCTAGCGGTTGAATCGGGGTGGAACAACCAGGCCCTGATTACCGCTTTTTGACCGGCCTAAGTCGTTCTGTTGGCCGGGAGATGGCGCTTCGCCAACAGCTGCACTCCTTAGACGACGTCATCACCGAGGCTATCCGGGTCGCAGATCAAGAGTCTGTGTGGCAGTCAGAAGAACCCGAGGTCCGCACTCCGACTAGCAAGGGACCTGGTCGTGAGGTGGTTCGTTCCCCAGTTGCTGAGTCCAGCGCAATAAAGAGCCGATGCAACTGGGCCGGGCTCACATCTCGGCTGCTGAACGCCGACGACGTTTGGTTGAAGGCCTCTGTTTATACTGCGGACAAGGAGGGCACAGAGTCAGCAGCTGTGCCTTAAGACCAGATGCTAAGACAGGTGAGGGGTCGCTACTGAGCCGAACTGTTTGTCTGTCCACTGTCACTCGTCCGTTTCCTGTGGTTCTTCTGTGCTCTGATTCTCTGTCTCTCCAGCACCCCGTCCTGATCGATTCCGGTTCCGACGCTAATCTTATGGATCAGAACTGGTACTTAAGTTGGGACTCAGCTCTACTCCTATCCAGCGTCCACTAGAAGCTCGAGCCCTGATGATCACGTGATCTGCAGGATAACCCACTGTACTGAGCCGGTCGCTGTGCAGTTTATGGACGGACACACTGAGACATCAGTTTTCATATTTACAACTCAGACACTCAGCCACTTATCCTGGGTTATCCTTGGTTGCAGAAACACGAACCTTTTATTGATTGGGGCACGGGGGAGGTTTATTCGTGGGGTAAAGAATGTGGAGCTCGTTGCAAGTTTGTTAAGTTACCTGTTTGTCCTCCCAAGATGCCTCAGATCTCCGTGGCCCCGGTTAGTGTTCCTCAGGAGGAGGATAAAGACTTTCCTGCACTAGAAAAAGTTCCTCCATGTTACCATGACCTTAAGGAGGTATTCAGTAAGTCTAAGGCTACGGCCCTACCTCCTCATCGCCCTTATGACTGTTCTATTGAATTACGACCTGGTACTTCTCCTCCTAAAGGGAGATTATATTCCCTGTCCGGCCCAGAGAACCTGGCTATGAAAAAGTATATAGACGAGTCCCTGGCAGCTGGGTTAATTCGGCCCTCGTCGTCGCCTGCAGGAGCAGGCTTCTTTTTTGTTGATAAGAAGGATAAGTCTCTAAGACCATGCATAGACTATAGGGGCTTAACGACATTACAATTCGTAACAGATATCCTTTGCCGCTGATGTCATCAGCATTCGAACTGTTACACGGGGCCAAAATTTTCTCCAAACTAGACCTTCGCAATGCTTACCATTTGGTTAGGATTAGAGAAGGAGATGAGTGGAAGACAGCCTTCAACACCCCCAGTGGCCACTACGAGTACCTGGTAATGCCTTTTGGCCTCACCAACGCCCCTGCTGTTTCCAGGCCCTTGTAACGACGTGCTCAGGGATATGCTAAATGTGTTTGTGTTTGTATATCTGGACGACATTCTGATTTTTTCCCCAGACGAGGAGACACACATTCAACATGTTCGCCAGGTGCTTCAAAGGCTACTCGCCAACCAATTATTCGTCAAGGCAGAAAAGTGCGAGTTCCACCAGCCCACGGTTTCTTTTCTGGGATTCATCATTTCTGAGGGAAGCGTCCAGATGGACCCTGAGAAGGTTAGTGCGGTGAGGGAGTGGCCTACTCCTGTTTCCCGGAAGGATGTTCAAAGGTTTCTTGGCTTCGCTAACTTTTATAGAAAGTTTATTCGGGGTTCAGCAGTGTGGCTGCCCCTCTGCATGCTCTCACCTCTTCCAATCTGTTCAGGTGGAGTCCGGAAGCTGATAAGGCGTTTAACCGCCTAAAGGGGGCGTTCTCCACCGCCCCTGTCCTGTCCGTCCCTGATCCAGCTCTGCAGTTTGTGGTGGAAGTCGATGCCTCTGATTTGGGAGTGGGGGCTGTCATATCTCAACGCTCCCCTGCTGACAATAGGCTCCACCCCTGCGCCTACCTGTCAAGAGACTGTCTCCAGCTGAGAGGAATTATGACATTGGTAATCGTGAGCTGTTGGCCATCAAGGTGGCGTTGGAGGAATGGCGGCATTGGCTGGAGGGGACGGATGTGCCGTTTCTCATTTGGACTGATCATAAGAACCTCGAATACCTCCGATCGGCTAAGCGCCTCAACTCCCGTCAGGCCAGGTGGGCTCTATTTTTCACTCGCTTCAACTTCACCCTTTCCTACCGTCCTGGCTCCAAGAATGGGAAGCCGGACGCTCTCTCCAGAGTCTTCTCTCCTGACACATCTGTTTCTGAACCTGAAACTATTCTACCCAGTTCCTGTATGGTGGGGCTTTTCAATGGGGTTGAAAATTGGTTATGGAGGCCCTGAATGACTGTGAGATCCCGGATGGCGTACCGCCAGACCGCCTGTTTGTCCCTCCTCACCTCCGCCCCCAGGTGATCCAGTGGGGCCACGCTTCCAAGATGGCGTGCCACCCCGGGGTGAAGAGGACCCTGTTTGTGCTAAAGCAACGTTTTTGGTGGACAGCCATGGAGAAGGACGTCGCAGAATACGTGGCCGCCTGTCCTGTATGTGCTGTCAATAAGACCTCCAATAAGTCTCCCATGGGGGAGCTGCGGCCGTTACCTATCCCCAAACGACCCTGGTCGGACATTGCTCTGGACTTCGTGACTGGTTTGCCCTTGTCCAATGGTAACACAGTTGTTCTTTCTGTAGTGGATAGGTTCTCTAAGATGGTGCACTTTATTCCCCTACCTAAGCTCCCTTCAGCTAAGGAAACGCAGAGGCGCTGTTGACTCATGTTTTTCGCCTCATGGTTTCCCTAGAGACGTGGTCTCCGATAGGGGGCCCAGTTCATTGCTAGTTTTTGGAAAGCCTTTTGTTCTCTCTTGTGTGCTTCTGTCAGTTTGTCTTCTGGTTTTCACCCGCAGACCAACGGCCAAACGGAAAGGCTTAATCAGGTCCTGGAGGTGGGTCTCCGTGTGTTGGCTTCTCAGAACCCCGCCTCCTGGAGTCGTCATCTGGTGTGGGTGGAGTTTGCTCACAACTCGCTTCCCAGTGCTTCTTCTGGTCTTTCACCTTTTCACGTGGTGTATGGTTATCAGCCGCCCTTGTTTCCTTCACTGGAGAAGGAAGTGGGCGTGCCTTCGGCCTTGGCTCTAATCCACAGATGCAAGAGGACCTGGACTCGAGCTAGACAAGCCCTGTTGAAGGCTTCAGGCCGTTACAAGACCTCGGCGGATTCACGTAGAAGCCCCGCTCCCGTTTTACCATCCGGACCAGCGGGTTTGGCTGTCGGCCAAACATCTTCCTCTTCGTATTGAGAGTTGCAAGTTGGCACCAGGTTTGTAGGTCCATTTCCTATCTCGAAAATAATTATTCCTGTTCTGTACGCCTTAAAACTGCCAAGGTCTATGAGGATCCATCCCACGTTTCATGTGAGCCAATCAAACCGTTAAAGACAGCCACCTGGTCCTGCCCACCAACCTCCACCTCCTCCTCGGATGATTGATGGGGATCCAGCCTACACGGTCCGACGTCTTATGGCTGCTCAGTCGGCGAGGGAGAGGGTTCCGTACCTCGTGGATTGGGAGGGTTATGGACCTGAGGAACGCTCCTGGGTGCCGGCTTCCCGGATTCTGGACCCGGACCTGATACGACAGTTCCATCGGAGTCATCCTGATGTCCCTGGTCCGTCTGGTGCCGTCCCTAGGAGGGGGGGTACTGTCATACCCGCAGCCAGACGTTAGTCTGGTCTCGTCTGTCTTTTATGTTTTGTTTGTCGTTCCTGTTTTATTTTGTTAAGTTTCCCCTCATGTGTCTTGTCTGTCGTCTTTACTTCCTGTTCTCTGTTCTCCCTGACCTCTTACCTGATTACCTGTCTCCGCCCTGATTTGCTCCACCTGTGTCTAGTGTCTTCCCTCCCTTTTTGTGTATTTAAACCCTGTCCTTTCCCCTTGTCAGTCGCCAGTTTGTAACTCTCGTAGTTCTTACCAGCGTCTTGACCTCGTTTGTTCGTTTTGTCTGCCTGTTGTGACCCTTTTTGGATTCCTCGGTTTTTGCCTACTGCCTGCTCCCTGTCGGTTTTGTCTGCCTCTCTGGTTTCCTGGTGTTCGATCTTCTCGCCCTGACTTTCTGGTACGTGAGTATTTGTCTAGCCCTTATGTCCTGTTGCCTGAGTGATAGCCTGCCTGTGCATGACCTGTTTCCGTCCCTGACCTCCCTTTGCTTTTCCCCAGTCGGGTAAATACCCCAAACGCCGCTCGGGGAGACGGGCTTGCCGCCCTCGAACCGGAAGGACGAATCAGAGGAGGATATCTCCCACCTTTATCCTCAAGATTCTGTCATTATTATTATTCTTCCACCTGTGTGTGAATAATAAATCCATTGAACCTTATTTTTGTGTCCGAGTTACTGCATTTGGATTCAGTGTTTGTACTAGCCGCATTACAAATCATGCATTTTAAAACATTTCCCTGTGTATTCCCTGTAGATCCACTGTGATCTGTACGTTGTTATCCACATGTGTAAATGATAAACTGAGGCCGAATATTGATAAAATTGCACTTATTTTTCTTTGGCTAAAATGAATATAAAGATAGCTTTGCAGCACCTGGAGGGTACAAATTCAAAATTGATGAACTGTTAGGGTCCAATACACAAATAAATAAACCAAAGACTAATAAAGTGAGTTTAGCTAAATATGAGCCCTTTAATGTTTGAGAAAACCTGTTTTTACTTGTGGTTTTATCTATTTCTTAGTTGTCCGTATGCAGTCATGGTGTGCTGCTGTGTGCACACTTGACCTTGTATTGGTGTCCTCCATTTTATCTGCAGACAGAACATCTACAGCCCAGGGTTCATCGGACTCTTTTTTGCCAAATATAATCTGTTTGTGTCTCCTTTAACAATGTGTGCACATGCGTCGGTTGCTCAGACCATGTAAACTTTCAATACCTCAAAGTGCATTCAGAACTAGATTGTTCAATCCCCTGTAAGTTCTCCGAGCTCATATGATCAATACGTAAACACTGTGTAATACATCTGGAGAGTCCACTGGAGTTTTACTCAACATCCTCAAGGCGATTCTCCTTCAGTTTGATTGAACATTCCAAATCAATTAATACTGAAGCTTTCAGAGCAAACCTGTTCATATTAAATATTGAGTTTGGGTTCATTCAGTATTTTTTTTTTTCCTGTAGCTATGACTCTTCACATCCACCAGGTCATCAATAGCCTGTTTTAGGTATAGGATTACATTTGACCTGTGTTTAAACTAATGTACTTTGGCTTGTGTTTCAGCACAAGCTAAACACAGAAACTAGAATATGTATGTTCCATCTCAAATGAAGTCGAGAGTGTGGAACAGCCTCACACCTGTTCATATAGAAGTCAAAAAAGGAGTAGACACACAGAATGTTGAAGTAGCAGTAGGGATGGGAATTGTTCAGAATTTAACGATTCCGATTCCATTGTCGATATTGCTTATCGATACGATTCCTAATCGATTCTCTTATCGATTCTCTTTGGGTGAGGGAATAAAAGAGTACAAACGGTGTGTCTGCATGAACTGTCTTTTATATTTCCATCTCTGCACAGAAAATATAACATATGTAGTATGTACAGGGTGGGGAAGCAAAATTTACAACGAACATTTAGTTGTCTTTTCCTCAGCAGGCACTACGTCAATTGTTTTGAAACCAAACATATATTGATGTCATAACCATACCTAACACTATTATCCATACCTTTTCACAAACTCTTTGCCCATATGAGTAATCAGGAAAGCAAACGTCAAAGAGTGTGTGATTTGCTGAATGCACTCGTCACACCAAAGGAGATTTCAAAAATAGTTGGAGTGTCCATAAAGACTGTTTATAATGGAAAGAAGAGAATGACTATGAGCAAAACTATTACGAGAAAGTCTGGAAGATACTATTAAAGAAGAATGGGAGAAGTTGTCACCCGAATATTTGAGGAACACTTGCGCAAGTTTCAGGAAGTGTGTGAAGGCAGTTACTGAGAAAGAAGGAGGACACATAGAATAAAAACATTTTCTATTATGTCAATTTTCTTGTGGCAAATAAATTCTCATGACTTTCAATAAACTAATTGGTCATACACTGTCTTTCAATCCCTGCCTCAAAATATTGTA
This sequence comes from Sphaeramia orbicularis, assembly GCF_902148855.1. Lineage (NCBI taxonomy): Eukaryota > Metazoa > Chordata > Actinopteri > Kurtiformes > Apogonidae > Sphaeramia > Sphaeramia orbicularis. The sequence goes on along the minus strand of NC_043963.1, from coordinate 13,678,013 downwards.
AATTTTGCTTCCCCACCCTGTGCAAATGAAATGATGTTGCTGCAGTACTTTCTCACTCCACTACTTGCTTGGCCAGGTCCATTTAAGATAAGATAAAATATACTTTATTGATCCCCCAAGGGGGAAATTCAAGTGTGTGCAGCAGCACAAGATAGTATGTGTCAATACAATAGAAAAAGAGAAAAAACATAAACAATACAAACAAGTTAGTTCAAGTGACTAAAGTGTCAAAAATAGCAATAATAATGAGGATAAAGTAGTAAGCATGTAGTAGGTGACTTTTTACAGGTGTGCAGCGACACTGACAAATGCAACGACCGCTTAGAGCAGGATAGAGTTCAAGCCAAGCTGCTGTTGTACAGTCTGATGGAACGAATGGTTGGAATGAAGGAGCGTCTGAAAAGTTCATTTACTTACAGTATACAACTAAAAATTCCACAACAATGCCAACATAATTGTAAATGTCCAGTAAAGTTTCCAGAGTTTTAGCACCAAAGTTGTTGATGTATGTAGGAGATAAATGTTTTGAAAAGTGATCTTCAATGCAATTCTATGTGCTGCAGTTGTTGTAGATGTTCATTATTATGCACTGTCCCTAATAAATAAATAAATAAATAAATAAGAAATACAGTGAATCAGTAGTCACTTTTCCATTGACCCTCAAATAGCACAAATATAACTTGCACATAAAAATGTGCCTAATGGAAAAACGACAAATTCGCCAAAACTCTCATTTTTCGACTTAAATTTTTTGCACTGGCAAGAGGTGGCTTTTCAGGCGTAACACAATTGGTATATCTCTCAAAACGGCAATGGAAAGACCTTGTAGTGCAACTGGAGTCACATGAATAAAAAAACAGATGTTGACGGACGTTACAACAAGTGAAGAAGAGTTTTACAAGAACATGGCACGGTATGTGTGGACATATGAGGAAACTGAATCATTTTTTAATTTAGTACGGGATAGAGGGTAATATATAAGAATAATGAATATATCTGTAAATCAAGGTGATATTCATGTTCGTTGCCATGTTCATGGAATGACTTCTCATGTCATAAACAAATAATTGCATTCTCGATTTAATGGAAAAAACAACATTACGCACTTTTGGGTTTTTTTAGTAAATGTTGGTAAAGTTTCGCACAGATGTCCAATGGAAAAGCAACTAGTGTCTAGGTTTTGTTTTGTTTTTCACAATATTTTCATTGGTATTTAAGTTTTACATAACAAACATGAATCAAAACAACATAATCACTCATACACACACCCATTCACACCACATAGACTTGCACCAAATTATATATATATATATATATATATATATATATATATAATAGAGAGAGAGAGAGAGAGAGAGAGAGAGAGAGAGAGAGAGAGAGGAGAGAGACAAAGAGAGAGAGAGAGAGAGAGAGAGAGAGGAAAACATACATATATTCTTATGAAACTGTGTACATATATGTAGAAAATAATAATAATAATAATAATACAAATATTTAAATACAGCAGTCATGATACATTTATAATAAATAAGAGAGAGAGAGAGATAAAACATACATATATTCTTATGAAACGTGTGTACTATATGTAGAAAATAATAATAGTAATAATAATAATAATGATAAACATATTAAAATACAGCAGTCATGATAAATTTATAATACATAAAAAGAGAGAGAGAGATAAAACATACATATATTCTTATGAAACTGTGAACATATATGTAGAAAATAATGATAATAATAATAACAATAATAATAACAATAATAATAATAATAATAATAATAATAATAATAATAATAATAATAATAATAAAATACAGCAGTCATGATAAATTTATAATAAATAAATCAATTTTTAAAAAAAAATAATAATCAATGATAATTTGTATGACATGTCCCTATTTTCCAGATACCATAACGTTCATATAAGGTTCCCATAACTGTACAAATTCCTCCAGGTTTGACTAGTGTCAGAGTTAATATAGAAAACTGTATTTTTCTGAAATGCAACAAGAAGAACCCTTATTGCAGGGGCAGTGGTTTGCATCCACCTCCAGTCCTACACTGCACTGTGGTGAGGACTCCTCTGGTCAAGAACAGTCAAATACATTTCCTTTTGTTTCCACTTCATCCCAGTGTCCTGTTGAAAAGAAGCAATGGCCCCAATCTACGGTGAACCACAATGAAATCTGTTCATTCTCACAATGGCGTTTAACTATGAGGACTTTTCTGCAAAATTATTCCTGATCAGGCCGACGGTTTGTGAAACAGACAGTTTCAAGTGAGCTCCACTTCATTTCAACAGTGTTAACCACACAATTATCTGTGGAAAGAGGACAAATGTAAATTGCAATCACATCCCAGACTGACCACCACGTTTCATTGACTGTAACTGCACAGCGGAAAGATGGAAACTGGTGACCAAGTTGAACGACACCGCTGCAACTACGCTAAAGTCATTTTGAAAAGAAACGCTGGTCAATTTCTGCTGAGCAACAAAACAACATGTGTCCAACAGCTTTCCAATTGGAAACTAATGGAGCTGCTGGGCTTAGATGTTGGAGATAACTAAACCGAAATGACACCGAAACAGCTGGTGAGGTGTGATAATGATTAACTGCACCACGGGGCGTCGAAAACAAGCACAACATGACACAAACATGGAGCTGTACATTTGTACGTATGTCCAACCCTCTGACTTCTGCAGTGATTACCCTCACAACCATTTGGGAGCTTCTGATTATTCCGTGTTTGATCTTAATTTCCTTCTCTGCGTGTACATCCTCTATCCTAGGTAATACAGTGGCCAGGTGCAGCCTTTTCAGAGCGGCTAACACAACAGTCCTCCAGTCACTGTGTTCTCACCAACGCCACGTTCATATGTGACAAATTATTCTGCCTTTTCACACTGCAGGACTCCACGCATCAAATTAGCCTTCTCATTTTTCGTCTTTAGTATTTTGTCACTGTAGAGCTTTCCTGTCAGATCATGTTTACCTAAGCTTTTGAAATGCCTCCTCTGTCAGCTGAGGGAAGAGTTCAAACAAATCCAATGTACAAACCAAGGTTATTATCGTTAACGAAAACTAACGAACTGACGAAAACTAGAATTGAAAAAAGCATTTTCGTTAACTGAAATAAATTAAAACTATAATTAAAAGAAAAAAAAAACAACTGAAAGTGTGTTGTGTGCTTACAAAACTAACTAAAACGGATAAAAATTATGGCTAAAATTCCTTTAGTTTTTGTCTTTGTCAATGTCCGATTCATATGAAATTGATTTATTTCCCTCGAGCAATTTTAGCTGCACCAAATGATATTTAACGGTCCGTTACTTCTCGTCACTTGTGGTTTAGAGTCGTCTTCTCGTCCCCATTCTACCTGGAAACATGGAGACCAAAGTTGGGAGAAAGCAGCAGTCCTGTCTGGGATTTATTTTAATTCGACAGAGAATAAGGTAAAAGATATTAAAAAAAATAATAATAATAAAACTAAGCATTTAGGAAAAAAAACAAAAATTAATAAAAACTAGCAAACCTGCTCTAAAAACAAATTAAAACTAACTGAATTAGAGGAGAAAAAAAAGTCAAAACTAAATAAAAATAAACAATAATGAAAAATCCAGAACTATTATAACCTTGGTACAAACACAATGCAGTTCTGGCAGACGGGAAGTAATAGACAAAAAATATTTGGCTTATTTTTGTGTTTATCTGTAATTTGTTTGTAGCTTGTTCCATTGACTGTAGATATTGATCTTTGGGGTTGTTTTTGTTCATTGTTGGAGATAAGAGAAAATTTTACTCTCACTAACGTAACAAAAAGTGCCCGTGTGAGAACATATGTTTGTTTGTTTGTTTTTTTTTAACTTATTCTCAACTCAGTCAGTCAGTTCCACCAATCCAATAATTTGTTCATTTGTTTCTCCAGGTCCATCTGCTTCCATTTTCATGTCCAGCCACTCACTTTAAATGTTTTAGTTTGTAATATTTAGTAACATCTAGTGGTAAATTAGTAACCAATTTAAAGATCTCCTCAACCTCCTCAGTGGAGGTTTTGAAATGTAACACACCTTTTATGGAGACAGTGTTAGATTTGTGCATCCTGGTTACTGGCAAGAACTATTCTGGTCTACATTCCAGGAGGAGGAGGAGGAGGAGAAGGAGAAGAAAAGAAGAAGAAGAAGGAAGAAGAAGAAAGAGAAGAAGAGAAGAAGAAAAGAAGAAAAAGAAGAAATTTCCTAAGAAAAATAAATGTAATATTAACACATTCTGCCTCAGTTTATCATTTCCACATGTACATTATAACGTACAGATCACAGTGGATCTACAAATATACAAAACATGTTATAATCTTGAGAAATTTGAGAAACAAGCTCAAAATTAACAGGAAAAAAATGAATAAAAAACAACAAATATGAACAAAATAAAAATAACAAGCGCAAAACTCGTACAAAAATAAACATAAATTTGAGAAACATTAACCAAATGAACAGAAATGAAGAAAAAAATTTAAAAAATGAACAAAATACAAAATAAGAAGGACAAAACTTGTATAAAAATGAACACACATTTGAGAAACATTAACAAAATGAATAGAAATGAAGAAAATAAATAAATATGATCAAATTAAGCAAAAACAAATCAAAAGTTGTACAAAATTGAACACAAATTTGAGAAACATTAACAAAATGAACAGAAATGAAGAAAAAAAAATATGTTAAAATTAAACAAAAATTAAATATGTACAAATTGAACACAAATTTGAAAAAAACATTTTAAAAATGAACAGAAATGAAGAAACAAAATTAAATATGATCAAATTAAGCAAAAACAAACCAATGTGTACAAAAATGAACACAAATTTGAAAAAACATTGACAAAATGAACAGAAATTAAGAAAAGTAGAAAATATGTCAAATTAAACAAACTAAATATACAAATTGAACACAAATTTGAGAAACATTAACAAAATAACAGAAATGAAGAAAAAATATTTAAAGAAAAGGCTCAAATTAAGCAAAACAAACCAAATATGTGCAAAAATTAACACAAATTTGAAAAAACACTGACGAAATGAACAGAAATGAAGAAAAAGTAGAAAACATGTTCAAATTAAACAAGAACTAAATATGTACAAATTGAACACAAATTTGAAAAAACATTTAAAAATGAACAGAAATGAAGAAAAAAATTAAATATGATCAAATTAAGCAAAAACAAATCAAAAGTTGTACAAAAATGAACACAAATTTGAAAAAACATTGACGAACTGAACAGAAATTAAGAAAAAGTAGAAAATATGTTCAAATTAAACAAAACTAAATATGTACAAATTGAACACAAATTTGAGAACCATTAACAAATGAACAGAAATGAAGAAAAAAACATTTAAAAAATGATTAAATTAAGCAAAAACAAACCAAAACATGTGCAAAAATTAACACAAATTTGAAAAAACATTAACAAAATGAACAGAAATTAAGAAAAAGTAGAAATATATTCAAATTACACCAAAACTAAATATGTACACATTGAACACAAACTTGAGAAACATTAACAAAATGAACAGAAATGAAGAAAAAAATATTTTAAAAATGATCAAATTAAGCAAAACAAACCAAAACATGTACAAAAATGAACACAAATTTGAAAAAAACATTAACAAAATGAACAGAAATGAAGAAAAAAAAATATGATCACATTAAGCAAAAACAAAGCAAAACACGTACAAAAATGAAGAAAAACTTGAGAAATATTTACAAATTTTCACAAATTCCTCCTCAGGGCCAGATTGAACCCTTTGGTGGGCCAGTGTTGGCCCGCGGGCCGCATGTTTGACACCTGTGGTTTGGAGCAGAACATCCTGAGAGCTAATCTGAAGCTAAAACGTCTCAGTCCTCCCCTGGTGGCTGACTGTGGTATGGCTCATGAACCCCACCTCCTCCATGTTTCTTGAACTCTCAAAGCACACATCCAACTATTTTTATTTTTCTATATTTCAGAGGTGATTTCACACTCCTTCGTTGGGTTTCATCAGGTGGATTTCAGCTCAAATCATCATCCCTCTGATGGGTTTTGTTTGATAACAGGTGTTTGACAGCTGTAATACCGACCCCGGCTCTACGTTCTGGCTCCATATGGTGTCAATACGGCAGCTCCCATGACAACAGATTAAAGGCTTTGTCTTTATGGCTAACAGTACAATGTGTCCACCTTTATGTGCAATCTATGGTTTCTATAGTAGCTCTAAGGGTCTGCCTCTTCTGCTTTCATAGAGGGGAACATCAGGTGTTCAGATGCCGCAGTTAAAACCCAGACTGTATGTTTTCAGCTGGTTCCATCTGTAACTTCACTGCAGGATGTCATTAAAACCACATCTAAATATCATATATGTCTGATTACAGCTCTGTGGGGTTTTTTTTTAAATGTTTTTCTGTCCAAGGTCTTGGTTATGCACCAGATATTTATTGACAATACATGAGGCATAGGGCATATTTTTTCTCTTAGCAGAAAAATAAGAGGACATACAGCTGTGGAAAAAATGATTAGGCCACCCTGGTTTTCTTCAGTTTCTTGTTCATTTTAATGTTCAGTACAACTACACTGCAAAAATCTAAATCTAACCAAGTGTGTTTTTCTCATTTCTGATCAAAATATCTCATCACACTTAAAATAAGACATAATCACCTAAAGAGGAACTTTTCGGCGAGATATAAAGAACTGATTTTTAGACAATAGATCTGGAAAATCTGATTTCAAGAAATCCAAGATAATTTTCACTTGTTCCCATTGGCAGATTTTTTTTTGGCTTAATTCAAGATTTTTTTTTTGCTTAATTCAAGATTTTTTTCGCTTAACTCAAGATTTTTTTTGCTTAATTCAAGAATTTTTTTTTGCTTAATTCAAGATTTTTTTTTTTTTTTTTTTTTGCTTAATTCAGATTTTTTTTTTGTTTAATCTAAGATTTTTTGCTTAATTCAAGATTTTTTTTATTTTTTTTTGCTTAATTTAAGATTTTCTTTGCTTAATTCAAGATTTTTTGTGCATAATTTAAGATTTTTTTTTTTTTTTTTGCTAATTAAGATTTTTTGCTTAATTCAAGATTTGTTTTTGCTTAATTCAAGATTTTTTTGCTTAATTTAAGATTTTCTTTGCTTAATTTCAGACAGAAAATCTGTCAATTTAACAAGTGAAAATTATCTTGGCAAGATTTCTTGAAATAAGATTTTCAAGATCTAATGTTTAAAAATAAGCTCTTATATCTCACTGAAAAGTTCCTCTTTAGGTGATTATGTCTTATTTTAAGTGTGATGAGAGATTTGGACTAGAAATGAGACAAATACACTTGGTAAGATTTAGATTTTTGCAGTATAAGGTACATTTGTTTGGACAATTATGATGATAACAACAAAAATATCTCATAAGAGTTTAATTTCAGGGCTGATATCTATCCATTTCCCATAGTTTTCTTGATAATAACTAAAATTGCTTCAGTTCTTACATCTCTATCTATGGCATTGTACTGACAAAAACAGTGCTTTTAGACATTCCATGTTTTCTTTTCTGTCTGTTTTAGTCACATGATACACACAGGAGTTAGTACTTGATGGCATAACTATTGTTTTTGATGATTTTTGATGGTCTAATAATTTTTTTCTATGACTGTATGTCTGACTACAGCTCTGTATTTTGTTTCTTTTTTTTTTTTTTTTCTCCTTTTTTTTTTTGCATGTTTTTCTGTCCAAGTCTTGGTTTTGTACCAGATATTTACTCAGAAAACATGAGGCATATGGTGTATTTTTCTCTTAGCAGAAAAATAAGAGGACATATATAAGAAATGCAAATAAATGGTGCTGCATGAGGTCATCTGCTGCATGTAATAGATACCTTTTTTTATGCAGTTTAGATGCGTAACTGTTTTTTACAAAGTGTATTGTTCAGTATAGTGTTGTAAGGTCAAACCACTGATCCAACAACAATCCCTCGGGGCTGTTTCACCCCAGAGTCCGGGTTTGTTGAAAGTTGATAGGACTGAATAGGGTCAAATAGTAAGGTTAGTGGGATAAACACCAAATCAGAGCCGAGCCTCAGTCTGTTGTCTGTGTTCTGTTTGACCTGTGTCCACTCTCATACTACAGACTCTCTTAAAGCAGGACACACACATAAGGATTTTCCAAAACTGAGGACATTTTTTATCTGCTACAGACCCCACACATAAAGACAAAAAATCAGATATTGAACACTTTTGATGGTACTGTGTGTGGTGTGCTCCGATAATCTCAACACAAGCATAACACACACATAACAATTCTGTCCCACCTCCGATGTAGAATCTAGTCCTCCATTACAGAAATCTCGCATGCTCTAACAAAAACAAAGGAGAAGAAGAAACATAGCATGACTCGGGAGCAGAGTCCTGCATCGAGTCGGGTAACACTGGTCTACAATTTTTTAGAAATGATTTGCTTCAGAGATTAAATGTGCTAAATGTTATGTATTTTAACCCTTTCATGCATGAATTATGAGAACCTTAATCAATTTTTTTTTCCTGAGTGTTTTTATTCCTCTTTAGGCATGAAAAAAAAAAACAATGTGATTAAATTTTTTTTTTTAAATCAACCTGTTTTTCATGGAGTTACAAAAATGTCCACTCAGTTACACCATAAATTTTATTCTTGAAGCAAAGAAACATGTATTTAAAACCCAAATTCATAAGTGATATGAAACTGTGAAATGAAACAATGTTTAACCTTCATCCTACCAGATGGGGTCCAACTGGACCCAGGACATGATTTTTATACGTCTCTGCTGTATCATTCATTGATGATCATTTGTGCTAGGAGTTTGTCTGTCTGTATGTCCATGTTCAATTGCTTATATTAGTTCCAAAAACAATCTGACATAATGGGTAGTGTATTCAAATTGCGATCGGGTCCAAATGGACCCCAGTTGAATAGCGGTTTTTCTTAGTTCATAATTCATTCATTCATTTTTGAACCCGCTTTATCCTCACCAGGGTCACAGGGGTCACTTGGAGCTTATCCCAGCTACATAGGGGCGAAGGCGGGGTACACCCTGGACAAGTCGCCAGTTCATCGCAGGGCTGAAACATATAGAGACAAACAATCACTCTCACTTTCACACCTATGGGCAATTTAGATTAACCAGTTAACCTATCAGTGCATGGTTTGGATGGTGGGGAGGACGCCGGAGTACCCAGATAGAACCCACACAGACACGGGGAGAACATGCTAACTCCACACAGAAAAGTCCCACCCCCCATCAACTGTTTTGGAATCAAACCCAGGACCTTCTTGCTGTGAGGCATGAGTACTAACCACTGCACCACCGTGTCGCCCCTAGTCCATAATGAGCATCTAAAATATAATTTTATAATTTGTTTCAGTAAGTGATGGCAATAGAAATAGAAGAGCTAGGTACACTGCTGCACAAGCCCTTGGTGAGCTGATGGCCGGGTCGAGCCAGGGGTCGAGCAAGAGGTTATTGTAACGGTGTTTACGATACAAACTGTTTTCATACTGTTATAAAAACATTCCAAAATTAAATGATGTTTCCTATCTGTTACTAAGATGTGATATCACCAATATATCACAGTGGGGTCCACATGGACCCCGGTTGGTAGGATTAGGATACGAATATGTTGGTAAGGATGAAGGTAATGCAGCTAATCTGATGTTTCTCACATTTTAACATATTCTAATACTGGTTATTACTCACTTCATGAGATAATATGCAAAAAAATAAATATTACCAATTGATTTCCTCTCACGAAACCAATCTAGAACAGCAAGTTACATAATGGTATGAATTGCAGTTTATGAGATGATGCATAAGTGTCCACTGTGTTGGCTGATATGGAACTAAAACAACAAAACCCATGAATATACAAGAGTAAGCTGTAGAGTAACTGTCCACTGTAGTGACCCACTATGCATGAAAGGGTTAATAAGATTATTGGAAAATAAATGACAAAAGTGCCGGTTTGCTGATGTTTTCAAGGTATATGATTAAGTGTTATTACTATATATATTGGTTTATGTACATTTATATAATAGTTTTATAAATCTCCACTAAATAGAACCTGTAAAGTGAATGTATTCTAATGTGCAGACAGTGTTTTGAAGTAGATCTTGTAGCTCTGAGACAATATTCCTTTTGAGTCAAACCCATTCTCATCGTTAATTCTTGAATTTCACATTTTGACCCAAGGCTGTATCTTGGAAAGTTCAGCCAAACAGCATTTTTGACTTGATTTTTCTTTATCAGTGACTCTCATGTGGTAAATTCCATTACTTTCATTCTGGAAGCATTTCCTTGTAGACCAGTGTGACCCATAAAAACATGCGTGGACTGGTAAAAAACAAAAAGAAAAGAAGAATTTTCATGGGTATGGGCCTGGGTAAAAATTAAACAATATGGTAGCGGGTAAGGAAGTGAAAACATAAAAATTCGTGGATTGAAAATAATTTGCAGGACATTTAATGATGACGATCCTCTAATTTCACCGTGGTTGATCCACAGCTAGTTTGTTTTATTTATTCGACCATGGCATATTCAGCCTTGGTATGTTGTTGAAGATAGATTCTGTCCTTTAAATGTTGTTTTGTTTTGTCTTAATTTGCTTGTTTGTTTTATTTTGTTCTTTGCATGTTCGAAATAAATAAATAAATCAAATCAAATCGAAGTGAGCAACTCTGGAACTCCTTGCCACCAGAGCTCAGAAATACCACCTCACTCCTTCTTCCAAATCCAAACTCAAAATCCATCTGTTTAGGACCACAATTACATTGTCCAGTTTTTAACCTGCCTTTTACTCTGTTTTATTGCTTGTTTTGTACTCTCCTGTTTACTGTACGGTGTCCTTGAGTACCAAGAAGGGTGCCTATAATAAAATGCATTATCATAATCAGGGTGTGATTTTTTTTTTTTGGAGCAGTTATAATACATGGGGGTGCGTCCATAACTAACGTAACTAATGCTGGCGTGAAAGGAAAGTGCAACTTTTTTCTTTTAACAGTGTGGTGGAAAAATTTACTTTTTATATTATTATACTCTTTATATTTTATACTGTTAGTACATCTTCTTTTAATGCTGAGTCATTATTCATTATGTGTGATGTTTATCACTCTGTAACACCCCCAACCCAGGAACGGAGTTCTTGCCTTGAGTTAAAACCCAAACACCTAAATGTCTGAATGTGTAGATAGAGAATGGCGCCTGCACTCCAGATTGGATCCAAGCAAGGTTAGAGTGGAGAGGTCATCATGACCTCTTCACGGAGCAGAGAAGGAGTAGTATGGGGTGGTATGATGTACGTAAGGAATGACATCATAGTTTGAGGGGGTTGGATTTGGTTGCTATATAATCTTTAGTTTTCTCTTGTTTAATCAGACTTCACTTACAGAGTTTCTCTGTGATTGAACTTCTCAATAAATGCATTTATTTATTTTAAACTCTAACTTTCTCTCCTCCTCTTTGTGTGTGGGTTATCAGTTGAACATTTCCATAACAACAGTTTTTATTAAAGTTTTCAATGCACACATACAGTCACAAACACTGTTTCTGTAAAAATAAGATACATACATTGTTTAAGTGAGGACAACTTTAAGGACAGCATGCCCTTTTCCCACCCACCCAACCACCCCTTCTTACCCTCCCTATTATCCCTTTAGTACTACCAAGTTCGAATCTACAAGGAGGACTTAATTCTCTTAATTATGGAAAGATTACAAAAGAGGTGCCCAAAATATGACATAATAATCACAGATAAGAAAATAGAAGGGCAACCATAATAAGAAAGGATAAAAAAGAAAAAAAAGGGAAGACATAAAGGTTTCAAAAATACAAAATTAAACAAACAAAAACAAACAAACAAAAAAAAAACAAAGGGGGGGGGGGGGGGGTGTGCCTTCCCATGAAAGTGAAACTTTACATATTTTCAACATCCCTCCCGGGTTCTATTCCTCTATTATACACCGAATCTTATATAAAATTTTCACAACTGCTGTTATTTCAAGTTGGTTGGTTGCCCCCCCCCCCACCCCCGAGGATGAAATTCATTGAGCAGAAGTAGGATGTAAAAACCAATCCCCCCCATCTCCCCCAAAAAACTGCACCCTAATTATAAGTATTATTATCTCTATTTACATCGCCCACAGATATTCCTTAAGCAGCACATATTAGACCTATTAGATTTATTGGTGGTGTGCATTTTAGGCAAAAATAAGCCCTTAAAGTGAGTTACTAATGTGTTTAATCATGGGTCGGGTTGTGTATGGGTCTAATGGTATACGGGTACGGCTTTGGAAAAGTGGGACCTGTGCAGGACTCTCGGGAGTTGTCGTCTTTCCCCACACACGAAGATTTTTCGTCGTAAATATTGAACAAGTTTATATTTACAATTATCGGGTCCCGACTCGTTTCATGAAGCCAGTTATCGGACAAATTCACTCTTAACTCACCTCAGACCACAGGATAATCTATAGGATAACTTATAAAACATAAAATAATCTGGCGTTTGCTGTCCTTGGTCGAGAAGGGGAGGAAATCGGGTAAACAAAACCAGCCCAATTATCTTTAAGTGTGTACCCTGCTGTAGTTGCATCCTTCAGTTACAAATGGATATCACAAATCCACATAAGTGAAATCCAGTCGCTGTAGCTAATCAATGCGATCCCAAACATCTGCTGAATTACATACCATTAAATCATTAGCTCATGTTGAATAATGAGGTCAGTGGGGATGTTATCAACCCAGCAGGAACCTTTTCCCACTACCGTCCATGTTGGCCCGCCAGTATACCACCTATTAAATCAACCCCCCCGTCCTACCCCCGCCCCCACCACCCCCTTCTGCCACCACCATCATCTCTCTCATCCAGTCTTCTGCTCCATGGAGTCCAAGCTACTCGCACCCCTCTGTTCTCTACTCAAGCAGAATCATCAGCAGTGACAAAACATCATTATAATGTTCCACAATGAGCGCTCTACCTATAGCTGCATGGCCGTAGCCTGCGGGGGGCTTTTCTCCTGAGTGGGATCTATTTGCTGCCCCTGTATGCTGCTCACAGTTTGAATGTCCACATCCCATGAATCAGACGTCCAAGTCACTTCCTGTCCTCTCTGTTTCCAGAATGGAGGGCATTAGCTGGAAAAGAAGACTGACATCATGCTTTTCATTAGCTTGAATGCTCTGCGACATTGGCTCTAGCTTAGAAAAGGTAGCATAAAGAAACATAGGCAATAAAAAACAGAACTGACTGAAGGTTTTCTACATATACAGCTCTGGAAAATACTAAGAGACCACTGCAATTTCCTCTGAAGTCAGCATGTGCATGTAGACAGCCATTCCAATCCTGTGTCTGCTGAATTCCAACACAAGCACACCTTATTTTACTGACTAAACACCTTAGCCACGTCTTATTTAAGGAAGGGAAAAGTATAAAAAACCATTCTGTGGTCATCGCTATCTTCTTACAATGGGCAAAAAACAGTGCATATTATGCCCCGTTTCCACTACGCTCGACTCGACTCGACTCAGCGCGGCCTTTTTTTGCGTTTCCATTACGAAAAAGGACCTGGAATCTGGTACCCGGTACTTCTTTTTCGGTATCACCTCCGCCAGGTTCCAGGACTGGGGACCAGATACTAAAACGTGACGTGTACACACTGCAGACCACTGATCGTCAGACAGTTGTCTCTGTGACCTGCTGTTTACAAAAAACAGATGCAGAAGTTGACAGTAAATATAGCGGTACATTAATCTACATGATAACAGCCCCAAAACTACACCATGGTCGGTCGAGGAGATTCAGTCTTTGGTGGCCGACGTAAAATTCAGACGAGACAACACGCAACGAGCGAGTTTATCAGCAACTGTCTAAACAGGACAACACGGAAGTAACGCGCTGCACATCACTACCGACGACCAGGTACTGTAAAGTTGGTAGTATCTTGTAATGGAAACGCTCTCCAGGAATACTGAGTCGAGTCGAGCCGAGCCGAGCCGAGCCAAGTTGAGCTGGTTCCACGTAGTGGAAACGCAGCATTAGAAGCAAAAAAGTACCATATTTTCCGGACTATAGAGCACACCTGAATATAAGCCGCACCTGATTATAAGCCGCAGGTGTCCACGTTGTAACATGAGATATTTACACAGAAAGATGGTAAACAGAAAGATTATTTAAATATTTATTTACATACCTTAACCCAGTGTTTTTCAACCTTGGGTTGGGACTCATGTAGGGTCGCCTGGAATTCAAATGGGGTCACCTGAAATTTCTAGTGATTGATAAAAATAAGAATAAAAAATCTACAAATAAAATATATGTGGAATTGAGAGACAATCACAATCCATAAAGACATGACAAACTGAAGCTGAAACTGAAGCACTGTGGTTCTGTTTATCTTTCAAATGTCCATTGTGGTCAGTTTCAGATGCTGCCGCTCTTTCATAATTCATAGTTTGAGTTCTTGTTTGTTCAATATTAATTGTCAGCCTTGTAATCCAAGCTGGACTGACTGTACATATCCTGACCAAGGAAAATAAAATTCTCCCTTTGTGCAGTAATCTACACCTGACTTTTCTGCCTCCGTCCAAATAATATACATTATATAGACTAAATGTGTCTAAAATTAACATTTATTTGCAACACAGTATAGCAAACTATTACATGATCAAAACCAAATTAATTCAGAAAAAAGTCACTGTTTGAAATGTCTGGGGTCACCAGAAATGTGTGATGTTAAAATGGGGTCAGAAGCCAAGAAAGGTTGGTACCACTGCCTTAACCGCTTTTTTCCAAACAGTGCCTGTAACACAGCAGTAAAACGGCAGGAACAGGGCTGGTTAAAAACCCAGAAAAGTCATTGATCGCTTCTCTTCATCTTCCTCCTGTGCATTGAAACCACTGCAGTCGTCTTCTTCAGTGTCAGAGTTGAACAGCCTCACAAAAGCTCCGTCACACACCTTCTACATCTCTCTTTCGTTGTCACTCTCAATAGCACGTACGTGCAGCAGCTCTATTTCCTTCTTAGACAGACACATCGATTCCTTTTAACTTAAAGCTGCATCATGTGCATTTCTTTGTGTGTTTTCCATGATGAGGGTTTGTGCATGACACGCAAAATGATTGTTAAAGTTAAGCTTAAAACTTCTCCTCTTCATCACCTCTTCCACCTCTGTCTCACTTTGGCGCTTTCTTGCTAGAGCGCCCCCTGGAGGCCGTTAGCCCGTAAAAATCTATACTTGAGCCACATCGTTGTATAAGCCGCAGGGTTCAAAGCGAGAGAAAAAAGTAGCGGCTTATAGTCCAGAAAATACGGTAACTGAATCCAAAAATAACTCTTGAAAACTACTGGACTTCTGCTCTGACAACAGGCCCTTTTCCACCGCAGGAACTTTGAGCATTACCCTGAACTTTGAAAAACCCCAGTGCGTTTGCATCTAAATTACCCAGGTAAAAAAAAATTTCCCTCAGCCCCAAACTTTCCCTGAAGAAGTTCCTGGTAGGGAGGTAGTACTTTTCAGATTAGCAGGAATTCTTAGGGGTGGGGCTGTGTACTGCAGAGCGCTGATTGCTGGACTATACTCGTAGTGTTTCTGCAGTATTTCATTTATTCTTTATTTCATTTCCACAAGCTTTGTATTTGTTAATTTGGAAAATGGACCAAAAGAGATGAGACGCTTCTTGAATTTCTGTGCCAGGAGCTGCATAAAGTCATCCAACAGCAACGGAGGAGAGGCAACACGTGAAAATCCGACTTATTCTACCAAATATTTATGTCTGAACTTTTCCCAAGTTACAACACTAGTATTGTGTTGTTTAGAAATGAATATGAACTGGTTTTCTTTGCATTATTTGGGTCTGAAACCTGCATATTTTAGTTACATTTACCATTTGTCATGTTCTGCAAATACATGCTCTAAATAACAATATTTTTATTTGGAATTTGGGAGAAATGTTGTCAATTGTTTAGAGAAGAAAATAAAATTGTTCATTTTACTCAAACACATACCTATACAGGGTGGGGAAGCAAAATTTACAATGAACATTTAGTTGTTTTTTCTCAGCAGGCACTACGTCAATTGTTTTGAAACCAAACATATATTGATGTCATAATCATACCTAACACTATTATCCATACCTTTTCAGAAACTTTTGCCCATATGAGTAATCAGGAAAGCAAACGTCAAAGAGTGTGTGATTTGCTGAATGCACTCATCACACCAAAGGAGATTTCAAAAATAGTTGGAGTGTCCATAAAGACTGTTTATAATGTAAAGAAGAGAATGACTATGAGCAAAACTATTACGAGAAAGTCTGGAAGTGGAGGAAGCAACAAAAAACGTACCAAAGCTTTTATTAAAGCTCTCAAATCCAAAATCCTAAAGGATCCAACCAAATCCATGAGAAAAATGGCAATTGAACTTGAGGTAGACAACAAGACTGTTAGAAATGCAGTAAAATATGATTTGAAGTTAAAATCTTACACAAGAACACCAAAACACTTGTTGACAACAGCAACAAATCCAACTTTAGCAATTTTTGGGAATCATGTTTATGGCCGCCTTCTAGCCCAGATCTAAACCCTCTGGATTCTGCTATTTGGGGCGTTTTAGAACATGCTACCAATAGACATCACACAGCAATGTCGACTTTCTTAAAGATACTATTAAAGAAGAATGGGAGAAGTTGTCACCCGAATATTTGAGGAACACTTGCGCAAGTTTCAGGAAGCGTGTGAAGGCAGTTATTGAGAAGAAGGAGGACACATAGAATAAAAACATTTTCTATTATGTCAGTTTTCTTGTGGCAAATAAATTCTCATGACTTTCAATAAACTAATTGGTCATACACTGTCTTTCAATCCCTGCCTCAAAATATTGTAAATTTTGCTTCCCCACCCTGTAAATATAAGTGATGATTTTGCAGTGGTCTCTTATTTTTTTCCAGAGCTGTATATATTTTTAACCCAAACCACTGCAGTATCTTCACCAATTCACTCTCCTTTCAGATAAATCATCATAAGTGGAGAATCGTTTTGTCTAAATTGAAACCACTCATGCACAAATGTAGCTTGAAATAATGAGATACAGTGTTTGGTCCTATTTGGAAAAGTGACACCGAGGCCACGTCCACACTTGTGTTCTGGCAATGTTTCAGGAATATTCTCGGAACATTGACAGCGGAGACGATAACATAGCTGGACATGAGAATCATCCTCCGACAACAGCTCGCCTGCTATAAATACAGGCAGGATTGTCATGATAAAAAGCAGAGTTTAACAACACCACAGCTGCTGGAATTTAGTATTCAAGATGAATTCACAGCTGTTCGTCAAAGACAGCATGTGTTTGTGTCTGGAAAGGGTCACAAGAAAAGAACGATCTAGCAGCAAATGTGTGTCTGCATCATCATTTCTAAATGTCCCAGTTTTGTCTGCCTACATATAATATACAGGACTGCAAAAAAGTCCTGATCCAACATTAGGTTTGTTGGTTTAGTAAAGTTCTAATGACCATACATGTGCATAAACAATCTGATATATGTGAAGTATGTACAGCAAGAAAAAACAAAATTTCAGGGTAAAAACAGCTTCTACAGTTGCGGAAAAAATTACTGGACCATCAAAAGTCATCAAAAACATATACAATACATAACAAATAATTAAGATATTCATGAGATGGAAAGACTCACCACTGTTTTTGCTGTAATGCTGTGTTTAAGGACTTGATTTGACCTGGATTTGCTGAGACTCAGATACACAGATTTGGGATGATATATGGAGGAAATACGCTGACAACTGTTTGTTAATTGTAACTAATGTTATAGTTGTTAAAATATTCTTAATAATATTTACAAAAGCAAGGAAATGCAGGAAGCAAGGAAAACAATATTACAACCATCAAAAGTCATCAAAAACAATGGTTATGCAATCCAGTACTAACTCCTGTGTGTATCATGTGACTAAAACAGACAGAAAAGAAAACATGGAATGCCTAAAAGCACTGTTTTTGTCAGTACAATGCCATAGATATGGATGTAAGAACTGAAGTGATTTTGGTTATTATCAAGAAAGCATGGAAAATGGATAGATATCAGCTCTGAAATGAAACTACTATGAGCTATTTTTGTTGTTATCATTATATTTGTCCAAACAAATGTACCTTTAGTTGTACCAGGTATTAAAAGGAACAAGAAATTGAAGAAAAAAGGGTGGTTTAATAATTTTTTTCCGCCTCTGTATAAATCAGAGTGGTCATATTTAGTGTGACCTCCCTTTGCATTTAGCATGTCTTTAATCCTTTTATTCAGACAAAATTAAATTTCTGGCATTAATTTTCTGATGTTTTATATCAGGTTTCATTCAACACTTGTCAGATGTTTTTATTTGTTTGTGCTGCTTCTTGTCAAGGGGTCAGAGGTCAAACTAAATAGTGACTTTAACCTTTACAGCTCATTTAGTTCAGTGTTTTATGACTCTTTTAAAGGGCTCATATTTCGCTAAACCCACTTTTATTAGTCCTTGGTTCATTTATTTGTGTATTTGGACCCTGATAGTGCATAAAGTTTGAATTTGAACCCTCCAGGTGCTACAAAGCTATCTTTATATTCAGTCCGGCAAAAGTCGAGTGGATTTCCACAACCTGTTTTAATTCCTTCTTAACCCATAAAGACCCAAAAATCCACTGTCGACCAAAAGCATCTACTGATCTAAACTGTTCCTATCGATACATGTAAATAAATGATGTAAAATGTAGTTTGTCACCTTTTCATGATCATCAGATATGACCCATCTGGAGGTTCAGAGGCTCCGCAGTTTCCGTGGAAACACCGTCATCTTCTACAACATTGACTCGCCAGTAAAATCCATGGAGTTAGATCAATGACAGTGGATCAACACACTTGGTTTATGTTCAGTTAATGCTATATTTTGCTGAAAAAGTCACCTTTTCTTCATTTTTTTATGTTTTGATACAATAACTTTGGACTTTACTCAAAATTTAAAGAACATCTGCATAATCAGTCAATTAAATGTGGGATAACAGATGATTTTCTCTGGGAAAAAAAGGCAAATTGAGAGGATTATATTATAATAAATGGTGATAAATCACTTAGGAAAAGTTAAATAGAGAGAAAAAGTAATTTGGGAACTGACACAAAAGTCACACTGGGTCCTTATGGGTTAATTTGTTATGTTTTACAAATAGTTTTACCGACATTTGCACATTCGACATTTTTATAAGGTCAAGACTTTCGATGAACATTTCTCCAAGTACGACATAATTGTTTATCAGCAGCAGCGGTTAGAGTAAAAACTGAAAATATGTCCAAACTTCAAGCTGATTACCTAAAATGTACAGTTGTTGGTTGTATTAACAAACACAAGTGACTGAACAGGACAGAGCAGCACTACCAACAACCTGGAGTGGGTGGGGTCATGTGTATTTAAAGGGCCAGCACTCAAAATGACCTTTCTGGTGTCATTACTCAGAAATAGGGTTGAAGATGGACCTGTAGAGTTGAATTAATGAAGAATTCAGACCCAAGCAGAGCATTTACAGTTTATGTAGACCACAGGGAAATGTTTGAAAATGCATAATTCCATTTAAAAAAGCCAAATATCACTCCTTTAAGGCTGTGTACATATTTCCTGTATTTTCTTGTCATATCTAAAGTAAAGAGAATGAGAAATAAATCTGTATGTTCATTCCAACCCTGTTAAAACAACATATCTAAAAGTGGAATCAGACTTTTGTTACTGCTCTGGAACATGTATAAACCCCTTTCCAAAAGGTTCTGACTGCTCATCCTTGAAGTACAATATCTAACATTCATGTCCATGTGCTTCAGTCCAGTTGTAATCTGTTGTTTTTAGTGACAAAATATAACTTTCAACTATTTTTTATGCAAAGACAATAAATAAAAACAGGTCAGAGGATTAATACTGTTCAGACGGTATCAACAAAATTGATGTTTTTTTCCCTCAGAGCAGACTTCTGCTTAATGTAAATTACATTTCCTTCATAAAAAAACCGAATGTGCATGAAATATTAATCTGTGGACTGTTAGAGACACACTCTTCTCAGAGTCTGTTTGGGGCTTAAGTGTTCATTACGATAAATCTGTGCTTGGAGAAAGTCTCCTGCAGAGTGATTTGACACTGTGGGTTTGCTATAAATTTCTTATAAAACTGAGCTTCCGAAGTGTTAAGATGACTCTATAAGATGGATATGTTTTAAATTATTACCTCATTAATCCTTGTGTGGGGTTCATATTTTTGTTATTCAACCAGTGTTTGTGGTTATGGTGGACCTGCTGCATTTGTGGGTTTTTAATTCAACATAATCAAACAATTTTATGTAAGAAATACTCAACAGATGTTTACTTCATCCCAATTATGAGCAACATAAAAGCATGTACACTTAAAATTTGCCTTTTGCCTTTGCTAGATCACATTTATGAATTAAAGTAGTACTCGTTTTTAGTTTAGTTTTTTTTTTTTTTTTTAAATGTAATAGGTTAAGATATTCATTCATTCATTATCTGAACCCGCTTTATCCTCACTAGGGTCACTGGGGTCACTGGAGCCTATCCCAGCTACATAGGGGCGAAGGCAGGGTACACCCTGGACAAGTCGCCAGTTCATCACAGGGCAGGTTAAGATATGAGAGGAACAAATTCATTAAAACATAATTACCTCCGGGGGGAGGTATTGTGATCACTTTGCTTGTGTGTTTGTTTGTTTGTTTGTTTGTTTGTTTGTTTGTTTGTTAGCAACTTTACGGGAAAACTATTACAACCATCTTTACCAAATTGTACCCACAGATAGGCCTAGGCCCTGGGACCAACCCATTAAATTATGGGCCAAGTAGGCCAAAGTTCAAGGTCACAGCAAGGTCACAAAATGTCAAATTTTCCTATCTCTCATCATTGAGCAATTTTCAAAAATTCATAAAAAATTCAAAACGACCCCAATTCACCTCCAATTTGATACATCCATAGCTTATAACAATATCTTGTATCTGGCACAAAATTGTCCACATCCACTGTAGAGTGTGGAATCCCATTTATGACACATTTTTCATTATAACTCAACAAATACTGATTGGAATTTAATATAATTTCACATACACATGACTGGTACCAAGCTTCAACTTTGTACGAAATATCATACCGCTCCATTTCTCTTCCGTTATGCTCTGTTGACTTTTGTTATTTTTTTTTATGTACCATTTTCAAAAAATCATTAAAAAATGCATTTTGTGAAATATCATTATGAAATTTGTTTTGCACATCCATAGACATATGTTTTAAAAAGAAATATTCGCATGCACACCGTTTGGGGTGCTTGGCGGAGGCTTGCGTTCTCTGAACACTTGTTAATCATCATTTTTCTTTTAATAAAAAATGTAAACAGGTCCCACAGACCCAAACACCATACAAAAGTTAGTAGTTTTTTACTGCTCATGAAGGTGTTTTAAAGTGTAAATCAGGAGTAAACACCTCTGATTTTGTTGGTTCTGGTCCTGAAACAACACTTAATATTGTTCTTTGTTTATGCATCTAATGCAGGTTTTTGGAGGAACATTAGTGGCTCAGGTTAGGAAGCATGTGGCGAGTTCAACCTTACCTAACCTTGGCAGGATGAAGTCATGACCAACTGTGACGCCGGCTGTCTGTCTCTCACTGGGTCTTTTTCTTTAAATGACAGGTTGGAAAATGCTGCCAACGAACACCCCCCCCCCCCCCCCCCCCCATTTTTTTTTTTTATTAATTTTATTTTTTTTAGAAAAAGTATATACACATTGTTATTATTATTGTTATTTATTCAGGAAAAATTCAATTGAGATTAAAAACCTCTTTTACATTGGAGTCCTGCCCAAGATAAGACATACAGTTACAAGATTACACATTTAAAACACATATAACAGATACATTTGACAATAAATAGTAAAAATAACATTTTCAAGCAGATTAAGAAAAATACGTGCAAGTTATGGAGTCAGTCTCAAGAAATTTCAGTTTGGATTTAAAAACACCCCAAAAAATTCAGATAGCAGGTCTTAATGCGCAATTTTTTTTTTTTTTTTTTGGTGAAATCTGATTTTTTGTGTGTGCTCATTCATATTCCACATTAACCCATAAAGACCCAAACATCCACCATCTACCAAAATCATCTACTGATATAAACTGTTTAATACTGATAATCCACTAATACATTTAAATAATTGGTCTAAAATGAAGTTTGTCATCTTTTCATGGTCATTAGATATGACCCATTTGGACGTTCAGAGGCTCCGTAGTTACCATGGAAACACCGTCATCTTCTACAACATTGATTCACCAGTAAAACCCCATGGAGTTGGATCAATGCCAGTGGATGGAAATGCTTGGTTTATGTTCAGTTAATGATAGATTTTGTTGAAAAAGTCACGTTTTCTTCAGTTTTCTCTATTTCTGATATTATGTCAACTTTAATCTGAGCTTTTATGAACAGGATCAGTAAATTAAATATGGGAAAATACCTGATATTCATTGGAAAAAATGCAAAATTCAGTCGATAATATTATGATAAATGGTGGTAAATCACTTAAGAAAGGTTAAATAGAGAGAAAAAAATGATTTGGTAACTGCCACAAAGATAGCACTGGGTCTTTATGGGTTAATACCTGTTTATTCACTAATCCTATCAATACATGTAAATAACTGGTGTAAAATACAGTCTGTCATCTTTTCATAGTCATCAGATATGACCCATTTGGACGTTCAGAGGCTCCATAGTTACCATGGAAACACGGTCATCTTCTACAGCATTGATTCACCAGTAAAAGCCATGGAGTTGGATCAATGCCAGTGGATGGAGACACTGGGTTTATGTTCAGTTAATGATAGATTTTGTTGAAAAAGTCACGTTTTCTTCAGTTTTCTCTGATATTATGTCAACTTTAATCTGAGCTTTTATGAACAGGATCAGTAAATTAAATATGAGAAAATACCTGATATTCATTGGAAAAAATGCAAAATTCAGATAATAATATTATGATAAAAGGTGGTAAATCACTTAAGAAAGGTTAAATAGAGAGAAAAAGTGATTTGGTAACTGCCACAAAGACAGCACTGGGTCTTATTGGGTTAATACCTGTTTACTAATCCTATCAATCCGCTCCGTAGTTACCGTGAAAACGCATCATCTTCTAAAACACTGGTTCAACATTAAAACCCATGGAGTTGGATCAATGCCAGTGGATGGAAATGCTTGGTTTGTGTTCAGTTAATGATAGATTTTGTTGAAAAAGTCACATTTTCTTCATTTTTCTCTTTTTCTGAATCAACTTTAATCGGAGCTTTTATGAACATGTACATGATCAGTGAATTAAATATAGGAAACTACCTGCTATTCATTGAAAAAACACAAAAAACCCGACGATAATATTAAAATAAATGGTGATAAATCACTTAAGGATGGTTAATTATAGAGAAAAAACATCATTTGGGAATGACCATAAAAGTAACACTGGCTCCTTATGGGATAATTCTACATAATTCCCCTTCATGTTGTTGTATAGTTCCTTTGGTCCCTTATGGAGCAGATGTACCTGTTTTCAGAGTTGAAAAGCTCCTGCAGAGCCTTGAAATCTCGGTGTCCTGGGATCGTATGTCCGCTCTGTTATCACATCCAAAAGGTGTGGGACACATTTGTGGCAGGTGGGTTGCCAGGCATCCCAGCCTGTGGCCTGATTTTCACCGGGCTTACTCAGAAATGTCCTACATTTTCCAAAGAGAGATCACAACGCATCCGGCCCAAATAATAAACGAGTAACCGACGCAGATCCATGTCACATGCTTAATCACTTGATTAAATGACTGGGCGAAACGGAAAGCCCGCCTGGCTATCGCAGCTCCTCTGAAGCAGACTAATTAAGACGTTCTATCTCGTTCTGTTTATTACTTTGTTTTCCCCTTATTCCCGTCTTTATGTTAGGCGCAGATAACATGCTGCTGGGTGTAGCTTTATATTCAGTGCCAGAGCGGCATCAATCTTCTCATTAAACTCTCAGCAAGAAAGAGAACTGGCCCTTTCCTCAAATGTCAAACTATTCATTTACGCATTTGTTTTTGTTGTTTTCAGAACTCTCAGCTGTGTCTTGTGTTTTTTTCCTCATTTACCTTATTGAATTTCCTCCAAAATAAGTAAATAAGCTGAATGATGTGAAATATGATGATTTTCTTCCCGTTGGCAGATCAGTAAACAAAACTTATAAAGAATAGAATAGAATAGAATAGAATAGAATAGAATAGAATAGAATAGAATAGAATAGAATAGAATAGAATAGAATAGGTCCTCATTGTCATTGTCACAGGAACAATGAAAATTTGTTTAGCAGCTAAAACAATTACTGCAAAAAAAGGAATGTGTAAAATATCACACAAAATACTGACAGATATAAGCAATGTATGACAGTTACAAGATAAAATTTTGAATATGAATATACTACTAAAGTACTACAAAAACTGCTGAATTATACAAACAGCTAACTCTATACTACAGATGAGAAATATGTACAACAAATAAGGATGTATACAGGCAATATAGGATATGTGTTGTGATTATTGCATTGAAGTAGGGTAAGTATTGCACATTTATATAGAGAGCAGATTTAATTCCAGGTGGAAGTATACGCCACACAAAGTATGTGGAACAAGCAACAGCAACAACAATGTATGATAAAAACATCAAGATAATGGAAGTAAACAATTAAATTAACATTAAAAAACTAAATTGAGACCATGTAGCCACTGATTATTAAATAAAATGGTTGCACTTTACAGCCCAGTTTTTATGGTCTATGGTTATTACGCAGAAAATAGCATGTGCACAGACCACTGAACACTTTAAATGTCTTTTAAAGACGCACCTATTTGCACTGGCTTTTATTACAGGTTTTATTTGCCTTATCTTTTTGTTGTCTTCTTGTTTTTAGATCTTATTTATCTTATTATTGTGTATGTGTTATCAGTTTTCGTATGTCTTATCTTCTATATGTATAGATCTGTATTAGTTTTATTATATTCTATAGTTTTACTAATATTCCTGTACAGCACTTTGGACACTTTGTGTTGTTGTAAATGTGTCATAGAAATAAACTTGACCTTGACCACAGGGCATTAAATATATTATTTACACAAAATAGAAAGAAAGTAGAAAACAATAGAAACAAAAAGGGCTGGTTGGAAGTGAAGCGAAGTAACATACAGTCATGGATGGTGCTTAAAAAAACAAACAAAAAAAAAAAAGTGGTGCCAGACACAACAAACCCCACCCCTCACACATATTTTGCCCATTATAAGTAAATGGGAAGATTTTAAAAATTCATAAAAAATTTGAACTTTGACCTACTTTTCCCAAAATGTAATGAGATCTATTCTGGGTCACTGGCAATCTATAAACCCAATTTGGTATAAAATCAACCAATAGTTTTGCTGCTACACATGTTTAGAATTTCGCCCATTATAAGTAAACGTGGGGAAAAAAAAGGTTTTAAAAATCTATTTAAAATTTTTTTAACTTTGTCCTACTTTTCCCAAAATGTAATCAGATCTATTCCGGGTCACTGGCAATCTATAAAGTCAATTTGGTATGAATTCAACCAATTGTTTTGCTGCTAGAGTGTTAACAAACAAACAAACCGAACCAAAAACAATAACCCTTGCCTTCCTGGGGCTAAAAAGACTGGAAAGTGCAAGAGAAATCAACACATTTCCGTGCAGTTTCGGTGCAGTGTTTAAGTCAATCACCAATCAGTGACTCAAAGGGAGTCGGACATCACCATGTAGATGAATAGACAAGTGGTGTTTTGCTTCATTCTTTATTAAACTGAAGTCTCTGTGTAAAATCAAAAGACTGAATAGGATAAAAAGTGTTACTTGTGACATCTAAGGCAGGTTAATTGCTTTTCATTCATCCCCATATTCTGAAAGTGTCTGTATCTCATTCAAGGTGACTCGACAATGCAGTAAAAATCATGTCAGGACAAGAAAATTAACCCATAAAGACCCAGTGTTACTTTTGTGTCAGTTCCTAAATGATTTTTTGTCTCTATTTAACCTTTCTTAAGTGATTTACCATCATTTATTTTAATATTATCCTTTGTATTTTGTATTTTTTTCCAATGAAAATCAGGTATTTTCCCATACTTAATTCACTGATCATGTAGATGTTCATAAAAGCTCAGGTTAAAGGTGATTGTCATAATATCAGAAACAGAGAAAAAAGAAGGAAACGTGGCTTTTTCAATTAAATTTATCATTAAAGGTGGGGTGCAAGATGCTTTCCAGGAGCATTTTTTACTATATTGCTTAAAATCCCCTTCACACACCTTAGTCGGCCTTAGCCTTCGTCATATGAATTGCCTCTATATATGTGCCAAGTTTGAAGTAAATTGAAGCAAAATTGATGTTTTATAGACATTCGCCCATTATAAGTAAATGGGGAAAAAAAGATGTAAAAAAATTCATGCAAAATTTAAACTTTGACCCTGTTTTTTCCAAAATATAATGGCATCTATTCTGCATCACTGGCAATCTATAAACAAAATTTGGTATGAATTCACCCAATAGTTTTGCTGTTACAGACATTTGAAATTTTGCCCATTATAAGTAAATGGGAAAAAAAAGATGTAAAAAATTCATTAAAAATTTTTAACTTTGACCTACTTTTCCCAAAATGTAATGACATCTATTCTGCATCACTGGCAATCTATAAACTGAACTTGGAATGAATTCACCCAATAGTTTTGCTGTTACAGACATTTGAAATTTCGCCCTTTGTAAGTAAATGGGGGGAAAAAAGATGTAAAAAAAAAAAAAAAATCATAAAGAATTGGAATTTTGACCTACTTTTCCCAAAATTTAATGGCATCTTTTCTGCATCACTGGCAATCTATAAACCAAATTTGGTATGAATTCACTCAACAGTTTTGCTGTTACAGACATTTGAAATTCCACCCATTATAAGTAAATGGGAAAAAAAAAAAAGATGTAAAAAATTCATTAAAAATTGGAACTTTGACCTACTGTTCCCAAAATGTAAGGAGATCTATTCTGTGTCACTGCCAATCTATAAACCCAATTTGCTATGAATTCACCCGATAGTTTTGCTGCTACAGACATTTGAAATTCCACCCTTTGTAAGTAAATGGGAAAAAAGATGTTAAAAAAAATAAAAAATCATAAAAAATTGGAACTTTGACCTACTGTTCCCAAAATATAATGACATCTATTTTGCATCACTGGCAATCTATAAACCAAATTTGGTATGAATTCACCCAATAGTTTTGCTGTTACAGACATTTGAAATTCCGCCCGTTATAAGCAACTGGGGAAAAAAAAGATGTAAAAAATTCATTAAAAATTGGAACTTTGACCTACTGTTCCCAAAATGTAAGGAGATCTATTTTGTGTCACTGCCAATCTATAAACCCAATTTGGTATGAAATCACCCTATAGTTTTGCTGCTACAAATATTTGAAATTCCACCCTTTGTAAGTAAATGGGAAAAATGATGTAAAAAAAAAAAAAAAAAAAAAATCATAAAAAATTGGAACTTTGACCTACTTTTTCCTAAATGTAATGACATCTATTCTGCATCACTGGCAATCTATAAACCCAATTTGGGGCTATAGAAAAAGGAAGGCATAACCATAAAGGAATGTTTTCAGTTCCATAGTAACTCCTAATGGGATTTCTAATGGGTATAGTTGTGTAGTTCCTGAAAAGAAATTGCATTTGAAAATAATGTGTACAATGTGAAAACAGGCTCCTCTTTGAGATAGTGGCAGGCTAAGTAGTATGCAAAATAGAAAGTTGAGATGAGTCCTGAAATGTAATGTGTGTGTGTTTCTGTGTGAGTGTGTGTAAGTGTGTGAGTGTGTACATAGGTGGCAATACACCTGTAAGCCTTGCACTCACTGGAGCAAAGCCTATTAGAACAAGCATAAGACATATCCCTCAGACTGTGAACTATGAACACACACACACACACACACACACAAACCCATTTCAGACAGACGACACATCGTACAGTGCAGGCATGAATTACCATCTTGATCACACCCGCAGCATCCACGGTGTCACGCAAACGTATTGTTCTGTCTAATCTTAAGGTCACCTTGAACACAACAACAAGTCTTTCTGTGGCTTTTCACTGCCTCCGACTGTGATGCTTTGTTCTAGGCACAAAATGTATTTCTTATCCGCCGCAAATGCTTATTCATCAATTGACAGCGAAAAATCAGGCGACTGTCAGGGATAAACTTATTGTCCCGACTCCTGCAGAGGAGGTTGTGTGAGCGTAGACGGGGTTTGTTTTGAAGTGTGTTTCACCGCAAAATTACACAATACACGCCCTTAAATTTAATTTGAAACACAATCCTTGAGATGACTTAGAGTGAGTAATTTCTAACAGTTGGGATTGATTTAACACTGTTTTACTGGTGCATTCGAGGCCGTTGTCCGCTCCAGCTCCATCCAGCTGATGTAGGACAACGGGAATGACAGATGTACATGTAGTTTAAGAACTGATGGGTTTATTATGATTGGTTTAATACCACGGTCTGGGATTCCATATGGTGTCCTGACAGAGTTAAGATTATTTTAGATTTTCATGGTAGGTTCAGATTAGGATGCATTCAATTCAGTTTAATTCAGTTCAGTTCAGTTCAAATCAGTTCAGTTCAATTTGATTCAATTCAATTCCGTTCATTTCAGTTCAATTCAGTTCAGTTGAGTTCAGTTCAGTTAAATTCAATTAAATTCATTTCAATTAAATTAAATTCAATTCAGTTCAGTTTAATTCAATTCAGTTCAATTCAGTTCAGTTCAGTTCAATTCAGTTCAGTTCAATTCAATTCAATTTACTTCAATTCTGTTCAGTTCAGTTTAATTCAGTTTAGTTCAATTCAGCTCAGTCCAGTTCAATTCAATTCAATTCAGTTCAGGTCGGTTCAAATCAGTTCAGTTCAATTCAGTTCAATTCAATTCAATTCAGTTCAGTTCAGTTCAGTTCAACTGGATTCAATTCAGTTCTGTTCAGTTCAGTTCAACTGGATTCAATTCAGTTCTGTTCAGTTCAGTTCAGCTCAGTTCAATTCAGTTCAGTTCAGTTCAGTTCAATTCAGCTCAGCTCAGTTCAGTTCAGTTCAGTTCAAATCAGTTCAATTCAGTTCAATTTAAGAACTTAATTTAAGTTGAACATGATTATGCAACACATTTATACAATTTATACAACAGCTAAGAAAATGAAGTAAAACAAACCAAACCAATATTCTTTATGATAATGAGGATAACTATGTACAATAAATGACATGTGAATGTATGGATAAGGTGGTAAAGTTGATATAGTGCAGACAGGATATGTAAACATGAGTTGTGCATTACAGGAAATTTTATGTTTGTTATTGCAAAGGTAGTAATGAATAAATGAATACAAATAACAACAGAGGAAGTTCACAGCTGTAAACATGGAGAAGTGATCCTTATTCCTCCAAATCCTGCAAAACCATGACACCCCACCCCCACCCCACCCCACCCCACCCCAACTTTGTTTATTAATTTTTAAAGTATTAAACATACAAGGAAGAAACAGAGACAAAAGCATGAACACATCCAGTAGATGATAAATTATAGTATGTAAATGACACATGCATTTGATCACCTACTGGAGCAGCATCCTGTATGAAGGTGTTACACAGTGTGAAGATGGAGCAGGTATGTTTCAAACCTGTAAGACCTAAACAACAACCAGTGACCAAAAGCATCTACTGATCAAATATGTTCAATAACTTCTGATCCATTAACCCTTCGATGCATAAATTATGAGGACCTTAGTCAAGATTTTTTCCAGAGTGTTTTTATTCTTCTTTAGGCATGAAAAGAACAATGCGATTGAATTTTTTTATGAACCTGTTTTTTTATGGAGTTACAACAATTGTACACTCAGCTGGAAAGCCTGTGTTTAATTTTTGAAGAAAAAAACATACAGGGTCAAAACACAGTAATGTCCCGTCAGAGAGTGAACTTTAATTGATTGCCATTCTAATATTTATTTCAATATTAAAGTAGCTCCTTGTTTTGGATAATCCCTTATTGTCCAATTAAAGCAAAAATGAATTTAAACGTAAGGGTAATACTTTACTTGAAGGTCTAGTTTATAATGCATTAAGCACACATTCATAAGACATTATAATGCATTTATAATGCATTATAAAAGTCATTACAACAGTTTATGATCATGCACAACAACTTATACCAAGGTTAATAAAGTATTATAAGTCTAGGCATAATGTATTATAAATTCAGCTTTCATAATGTTTTATACATCCATACCAAAGCAGTGTGAAGGAATTTATTTTTTCAGGTGGGGAACTTTTGTTAGGTTTTGTCACTGGTCCCTATACCCATCTATTTTAGGGATTTCATATTTATTAGAAGAAAAAAAAGTATGTGTTTGAATTAACAAAGATTTAGAGCTGCCACATTATTTTTTATTTATGTATAAAGCAACATGTAACACTTCTATTTACTGTCTCTGTTCTTTTAATGTTTTGTTTTTGCAAAATAAAGAGTTATTCAGAACACTTGGATGTATAATTTTTGATTTACTCTTTACTTAGAGCCAGCAGATACTGCTCATACGTCATCATACTTGTGTTACATCATACAATTGATAATGTGTTCTGTAACCCAGGACCTGAGATTCTTCCTACAAACACTGTTGTCACTTTGATATGGATGTATAAAACATTATGAAAGCTGAATTTATAATACATTATGCCTACACTTATAATACTTTATTAACCTTGGTATAAGTTGTTTTACATGATCATAAACTGTTCTAATGACTTTTATAATGCGTTATAAATGCATTATAATGTCTTCTACTGAAAAATGCAAAATACAGAGGACAATTTTGGAATAAATGGTGATAAATCATTTAAGAAAGGTTAAATAGAGAGAAAAATTCATTTGGAAACTGGCTCAAAAGTAACACTGGGTCTTTGTGATAAACCCAATTTGGTATGAATTCAACCAATAGTTTTGCTATTTTTTCAGTGTTAATGAAGAATGAACGAAAGAAAGAAACCAAAAAAAGAAAAAAACAAACAAACCAAACCAAAAACAATACCCTTTGGCTCTCCTTCGGGGGGCAGGGCAATAAATCTCATATTGTCTGAACAAATGGGTTAAAGACTTTAAGTCACAGGTGTCAAACATGCGGCCCGGGGGCCAAATCCGGCCCGCCAAAGGGTCCAATCTGGCCCATGGGATGAATTTGTGAAATGCAAAAATTACACTGAAGATATTAATCAGTTTTGTCAAAATCATTTTAATTCAGGTTCCACATACAGACACATAGAGTCCAATTAGAGTGGATCAAACCAGTAAAATAATATCATAATAACCTATAAATAATGACAACCCCAAATTCTCTCTTTGTTTTTTTGGTGTAAAAAAGTAAAATTACATGAAAATGTTTACATTACCAAACTATACTTTTACAAAAAATGTGAATAACCTGAACAAATGGAAATGTCTTAAGAAAAGTAAATGCAATTTTACCAATATTCTGCCTGTTACTAAATGTTTTGTGCGACTGTGATGCACATGTGTAAATGATAAACTGATAAATTGAGGCAGAATATTGTAAAAATTGCATTTGTTTTTCTGAAGACAATTCAAGTTGTTCATGTTATTCAGATTTTTAAGGAAACTTTGTAAATGTAAACCTGATCATAATATAATTTTACTTTTGTTCACTGTTATTATTTTACTGGTCCGGCCCACTTGAGATCAAATTGGGGTGAATGTGGCCCCTGAACTAAAATGAGTTTGACACCCCTGCTTTAAGTGCAAAGGCCGTTCACATTAAATACGACCACTTTGGTTTATAGAAACTGTTTTACCCTGAAACTTTAGTTTTTCCTGCTGTTCATACTTCACATATATCAGATTGGATCTAAATACAGAGATAAATGCATATGTGTGGATGTTAGAACTTTACTAAACCAACAAACCTGATACTGGACTAGGACTTTAGCTCACTCCTGTATATTATTACCTCCTAATACTGACTGTATATAGTGTAAGATGACCTTACAAATTTCATTAAATGCAATAGTGATGCCTTTTGGAGGCACAAAGTTTATTTCTAATCTTCTTTCTAAAAGCTTAGTCATCTGTTGACGGCAGACCACAGTAACTGTCTCGCATTTAGTATCCTGGGCTTTTTGCGCATTGTCCAATATTTGGTGCAGATTAAATATTGATTTCTATACATTTTGGAACACAATGAAAAATGCTCCTTTGACTTGGATTATATGGGGCGTTACTAGAGGCCACTCATCATTTTTCTGATTGGTACAATTTGACTCAGAGGTGAGATTATACCGTATATTTGGCTCTTATGGCTTATCAATACATGAGTTATTTTAGTATTCAACAAGCCCTTCTCAACACGACTTGTCCCTAGCAGGAAAGAAACTCCACTAAACTTACTTTTCCAGTGTGCTAAGTCTTTAAAGTAATCAAGGATGAGGAGAAAATAGACAATCTCCAAGAGAGTATCTCATACTGATTTGCTTGCGACGCTTATCCAAATAGTCTGGCTCCTTATCAAATTGGATTGGTTTATTTAAATGGGGGAGAAGTCCCTTTTGGTCAGCACAAGATTATTATTGATTTAATCTGAAATTGTTAAATATGAGACAGATGGCGACAGTAGAAAGACCTTGAATTCTGAAATTGTGGCCTATAGTACACTGGGATAATCTTTTCTGCATATAGACAAGACATCCTGAGACCATTAAAGTATGCATATTAGAGCACTAAGACATGTTTAAGTAGAGCAGAGCTGTTCATCTCCAGAGTCTGCAGCGTGGACACGTCATTTCTCATGCAGCAGACTATATTTCTAAACCAGTTTTGTCTTCTATATCCCCACAGTGCAGCTCAAATACCCCTTTACTTACCTGCTGTGCTGTGTTCAAATACACCATGAACTACATTTTTCTCAATACTTGTTATTATGTAAAAGTGTCTCATATATACAGGGTGGGGAAGCAAAATTTACAATATTTTGAGGCAGGGATTGAAAGACAGTGTATGACCAATTAGTTTATTGAAAGTCATAAGAATTTATTTGCCACAAGAAAATTGACGTAATAGAAAATGTTTTTATTCTATGTGTCCTCCTACTTTCTCAATAACTGCCTTCACACGCTTCCTGAAACTTGCGCAAGTGTTCCTCAAATATTCGGGTGACAACTTCTCCCATTCTTCTTTAATAGTATCTTCCAGACTTTCTCGTAATAGTTTTGCTCATAGTCATTCTCTTCTTTCCATTATAAACAGTCTTTATGGACACTCCAACTATTTTTGAAATCTCCTTTGGTGTGACGAGTGCATTCAGCAAATCACACACTCTTTGACGTTTGCTTTCCTGATTACTCATATGGGCAAAAGTTTCTGAAAAGGTATGGATAATAGTGTTAGGTATGATTATGACATCAGTATATGTTTGGTTTCAAAACTATTGACGTAGTGCCTGCTGAGAAAAAACAACTAAATGTTCAGTGTAAATTTTGCTTCCCCACCCTGTATATATATATAAATAGGCTGTAATATGGACACAGAATGACCCAGACACAAAAGTTAAAGCACATGTAAAATAGTTAAAAGTCTATTTCTATAATTTCATAACATATCATTATACACATTTAACCCTTTCATGCATCGTGGTCACTACAGTGGACAGTTATTCTACAGCTGTTCTCTTGTATATTCATGGATTTTGTTGTTTTAGTTCCATATCAGCCAACACATTGGACACTTATGCAGAATCCCATACACTGCAATTGATAACATTACTGTAATTTAACCTGATCTAACATGTTTTAGTGTAAATCAAGTCCTTGTTATGGTTTTTAGACTGTAATTAACAATAAATAAGTGGGTTTTTTGTTTTTTTGGTTTTTTTGTATATTATCTCCGTGAAGTGAGTAATGACTGGTATTAGAGTATGTTAAAATATGAGAAAACATCAGATTAGCAGCATTAAAATGTTTTTATTTCGTAGTTTTCACACAGTATGTCTGTAAATACGTTTCTTTGCTTCAAATATTAAATGCATGGAGTTTTTTTTGTTTTGTTTTTTTCTTTTTTGCCAATCCATGAAAAATAGCTTAATAAAAAAAAATTCCATCCCATTGTTTTTTTTAAATGCCTAAAGAGGAATAAAATTCACTCAAGAAAAAAAAATCTTGATTAAGGTTCTCATAATTCATGCATAAAAGAGTTAAAATGGTTTTTCATAGTAAATATGATAAAAATTCAAGTCTGTTTGAAGCATTTATCACATAAAGTTGCAGAAAAAATAGTTAGACCACCTCTTGTTTTCTTCAATTTTTTGTTCATTTTAATGCCTGGTACAAATAAAGGTACATTTGTTTGGACAAATATGATAATAACAACAAAAGTAGCTCATAGTAGTTTAATTTCAGAGCTGATATCTATCCATTTTCCATGTTTTCTTGATAATAACTAAAATCCCTTCAGTTCTTACATCAGTATCTATGGCATTGTACTGACAAAAACAGTGCTTTTAGGCATTCGATGATTTCTTTTCTGTCTGTTTTAGTCACATGATACACACAGGAGTTAGCACCTGATTGCATAACTATTGTTTTTGATGACTTGTGATGGTCTGATAATAATAATAATAATAATAATAATAATAATAATAATAATAATAATAATAATAATAATAATAATAATAATAATAATAATAATAACTTTATTTGTATAGCACCTTTAAAAACAAAGTTTACAAAGTGCTTTAACACAGGGCACAACAGCAGGATACAAGAGGCAAGTAAAAACACTAAAACTGAAGCAACACAATAAGAGAGATGTGTATAACAAATGCAAAAAATATGGCACTTCGAATAAATTAAGTGAATCGGAGTAAAGAGGGCAGGGATAACGTAGCATGATGCTGTTAAATCAATGCAAAAATGAATAAATGAGATAAAACAACATCATGTATGAGAATATAAATTAGTAATCAAACAGGATAAAAATCAAATTTAAAAATTAAAATTAAAAATTAAACTATTTCTCAATACTTGTTATGATGTAAAAGTGCATTTCATTCAGATTAACTATTATAAATCTCGTACTATTTCAGACGTTTATTTGTACACTGAGCTAAGTTTTGTAATTAGGTAAAATGTGTAGTTTGATGAATGGCAGGGGCTGCAAATGCTTATTTTTATGATCATTTAATAATAGATGTTGCTGTAAAAGTCACTCTTTCTTCAGTTTTTTTCTGTTTTGATGGGAAAACAGAAAGAACAGGTAAAAAAAAAAAAAAAAGGCAGATGAAATGTGATAAATATGCCAAGTGTACTAATAATTTTGGCTACCACTGTACATCTGTCAGTTAGACTGATATACAGTTGCAGAAAAAATTATTAGACCATCAAAAGTCATTAAAAACAATAGTTATGCAATCCAGTACCAACTCCTGTGTGTATCATGTGACTAAAACAGACAGAAAAGAAAACATGGAATGCCTAATAGCACTGTTTTTGTCAGTACAATGTCATAGATATTGATGTAAGAACTGAAATGATTTTGGTTATTATCAAGAAAACATGGAAAATGGATAGATATCAGCTCTGAAATTAAACTACTATGAGCTGTTTTTGTTGGTATCATTATATCTGTCCATACAAATGTACCTTTAGTTGTACCAGGCATTAAAATGAACAAGAAATTGAAGAAAACAAGGGGCGGTCTAATGATTTTTAGGTGACTGTTGATTCTCCACAGCAGGGGTGTCAAACATATGGACCGTGGGCCAAAAACCAGCCCACCACTGGGTCCAATCTGGCCCGTGGGAGGAATCTGTGAAATACAGAAATTACACTGAAGATTTTAACAGTCAAGATATATGATCTCACATGAGTCGACCAGTAAAATACGATAATAATAAACCATACACAATGACAACTCCAAACTTTACCTTTTGTTTTAGTGTAAAAAAAAATTAAAATTACGTGAAAATGTTTACATTTACAAACTATCCTTTCACTAAAAATGTGAATAACATGAACAAGTATGAACAACATGACAAGTCTCAAGAAACATAAATGCCATTTTAATATTTTGTGCCTTTGTAGCTCCACTGTGATCTGTAAGTTTTAATGCACATGTGTAAATGATAATCTGAGGTATAATATTGTTAAAATTGCACTTTTTTAAAAAAAGAAATTTAATATTATTAAATGTTCATATTATTCACAATTTTAAAGGATATTTTGTAGATGTAAATATTTTCATAATGTAATTTTACCCCCCCCCCCCCCCCCCCCCCCCGTTATAATCTGTGGTCTTTTTTTTATCACTGTGTGTTGTGTTTTATTGTTTTATGTATTTTTATAGTATTTGATTAAACTGTTGCTGTCTTATAATTTAATCATGCCTTTAGATGTAAAACACTTTGGTCTTCTTTATGTTGTTGAAGTGCTATATAAATAAACTTTGATTGATTGATTGATTGATTGATTGATTGGCTGATTGACTGGCTGATTGATTGGTTATTATTTTACTGGTCTGGACATAGATCATATTAGATCACATTGGGCTGTATTTAGCTCCTAAACTAAAATGAGTTTGACACCATTGGTTTAAACCACTGGTGTCAAACATGCGGCCCGGGGGCCAAATCTGGCCCGCCAAAGGGTCCAATCCGGCCCGCAGGATGAATTTGTGAAATGCAAAAATTACACTAAAGACATTAACAATCAATGGTGTCAAAATCATTTTAATTCAGGTTCCACATACAGATGCATACAGTCCAATTAGGTTTCATGCAGGTCAGACTAGTAAAATATTATCATTATAACCTATAAATAATGACAACCCCAAATTCTTTCTTTGTTTTTTTGGTGTAAAAAAAGTAAAATTACATGAAAATATTTACATTACCAAAATATAATTTTACAAAAAACGTGAATAACCTGAACAAATATGAACAAACACAAATGTCTTAAGAAAAGTAAATGCAATTTTACCAATTTTCCGCCTATTACTCAGTGTTTTGTGTGATTGTAATGCACATGTGAATGGATGAATGAATGAATGAATGAATTAATGAATGAAATCTTTATTTACCTCCGCCAAGGAGCTTATGTTTTTGCCAGGGTTTGTTTGTTTGTTTGTTTGTTTGTTTGTTTGTTTGTCTGTCTGTTTGTCTGTCCGTTAGTGTGCAACATAACTCAAAAAGTTATGGACAGATTTTGATGAAATTTTCAGGGTTTGTTGGAAATGGGATAAGGAAGAAGTGATTAAATTTCGGTGGTGATCGGGGGTGGGGGGGCCCACGGGGGGGCCCATTTCCAACAAACCCTGAAAATTTCATCCAAATCTGTCCATAACTTTTTGAGTTATGTTGCACACTGACGGACAAACAAACAAACAAACAAACAAACAAACAAACAAACCCTGGCAAAAACATAACCTCCTTGGCGTAGGGGGGGCCCACTGGGGGGGCCACTGATCAGCCTTGGCGGAGGTCTGCGCTCTCCAAGTGCTTCTAGTTTGAACATGGAGACAGTGAAATCAAAACAAAAATCAACCAACAAAATATAAGTACTGGTACATAAATGATTGATAAGCAAACAAACAAACAAACAAACAAACAAACAAACAAACAAACAAACATAAAAATAATAAAAATAAATAACTAAATAAATACTACTACTACTACTACTACTACTACTGATAATAAATAAATAAATAAATAAATACTACTACCGATAATAAATAAATAAATAAATAAATAAATAAATAAATAAATAAATACAGAAATACATACATACATACATACATACATACATACATACATACCACTACTACTACTACTTCTACTTCTACTAATAATAAATAAATAAATAAATACTACCACCACTACTACTACTACTACTACTGATAATAAATAAATAAATAAATAAATAAATAAATAAATAAATACTACTACCACTACTACTACTACTACTACTACTACTACTACTAACGACTACTACTACTACAAATGATAATAAATAAATAAATAAATAAATAAATAAATAAATAAATACTACTACTACGACCACCACCACTACTACTACTACTAATGATAATAAATAAATAAATAAATACTACTACTACTACCACTACTACTACTACTACTACTACTACTACTACTACTACTAAATAAATAAATAAATAAATACTACTACTACTACTAATAATAATAAATAATGAAATAATGAAATAAATAAATAAATAAAACAAAAATGAAATTATACATGCTCGAAAAGGAGTAGGAAGAAGTAAAAACTTACATACTCCTACTCCCACATGTGTAAACGATAAACTGATAAACCGAGGCATAATATTGTTACAATTGCACTTGTTTTTCTTAAGACAATTCAAGTTGTTGATGTTATTCAGATTTTGAAGGAAACTTTGTAGATGTAAACCTGATCATAATATAATTATACTTTTTTCACTGTTGTTATTTTCCTGGTCTGGCCCACTTCAGATCACAATGGGCTGTATGTAGCTCCTGAACTAACATGAGTTTGACACCAGTGATTTAAACAGGCGTTGTGGTAGTTGTAGTACCACTCCAAACCGACAGGTGGCGGTAAAGCAGAAGTCGCTCCCGGTGCAAAGAGAAATTTCCATAAACATATAAGTACACAGACAGTTTATGGCTAATATCCTAGCATCACTAAGCTAACTAAAGTTGCTGGTTTACAAATACACCTCATGGTTAAAATAATTATTATCTGCTAAAACTGCTAATACTCCTTTACAGTAGTGTGTTACTGCGCATGTCTGCAGAAGTCACGCTAATGAAGCAGGTGTGTGTTTCAGTCTGATGATATAACGTTCAGGTTTAGAAAAGTTTACAAAACTTTACGGATATTTACAAAGAAAAAACTGGACTACATTCAAGGAGGCTATGAAAGGACCAGGTAAGTGGCAACTTTGATTTCTACACCGTTTTGTGTCGTCTATATACAGTGGTGCAAAAATTATTACAATACTTGACGTAAATTTATATATTTTTTAATTCGCATTTAAAACACATTAAATGTCTACATTCGTCATTAATAATGAACCCTATAAACTCTTTTATTCCTTTTTACTTTAAACAAAACCCACTCAACATTGTATTTAAACTTTTTTTTTTTTTTTTTTTTAATCATCCATGACTTTATTGTTATATGTGTCAGTGTATGTGTGGTTTGTTTTGCTGCATATTAACTCAAGACAAATTTCCCTTTTGGACAATAAAGTGAATCTGAATCATTATGCTCTTTAAAAATAGCCAAAACAAACAAACAAATAAAACGAAAAAACAAAAATAAAAAATAGCCATCATGAGGAGATTTCATACAAAAAACAAGCTCTTCCTATTTCACTCTGTGTCACTCAGTCATGTTCCTAACCAGAGGAATCCAAATTATTAAGTGATCATTGTCAGGTGTGATTGTTGTTAAACTGCTGGTGATGAGTCCTAGAACACAGCTGTGTAATTCTGATGAATATACAAGGTCTATCCTACTCATTAAGTGTTAAAAACCAGTAGGACTCATTTCATCTACATGTTCTATGAGTATTATAAAATTAAATCATAGTTTGGAGGAAAAAAAGGTCAGTATTTTCAGATCTGTAAGGTGGTAATTTATTTATTTTGGCTAAAATTTACTTAGGAGGTCAAATGAGTGGCCATTTTTGTCCCAAAAAAAAAAAAAGTTGTAAGAAATGCATAGAACTGTGTTGAAATAATGCTAATACATTTGTGCACAGACTACTGACATAATTTGACAGTGGAAGCTATGTTTTCAGAAATTTTGGATTTTGAATAGCACGTGTATGTGAAAACTTTAGCTGGTGGACGGACGTGACATTACCCATGATGATCTGGTCAGTACCAGTACTTTATGAGTAATAAACTTATATACTTACTATTGCTAATTCTCCTCTTATTCATAACTGTTAGTATTGTGGATCTAAAACAATAACAGCTGACACAAAAACACAAAATGTGGCAGTGGACGGATGTGACATGGTTGTTACAGATCCCATCATACTGATGCTCGGCAGCCATGTCACCGTTTCCACAAATGATCCCTGTGCAAAAACTAGTATCATAGTCATTTATTGTATAGTTTATCATCATACTAAAGAGTAAATAACAATATAGCATTGTTATTTCTTTATAAAAATGCTTATTATTAAAAAACTGTTGATTTAAAAAGTGACGTGTGACATTCTTCATGTATGTATTGGCGTAACATAAGCAGGATGGATCAGCACCATACTCCATATTGCAACCTGTAAAAATAAAACATGTGATATGTAGTATATAATCTTGTAAGAAAAACTGGGGAATCTAAAAGAATAGAACATTTGTTTTTCAGGTAAATTCAGTTCAAATATAATTTGGCTATTTGTGACATGAAAATATAGCATTAATTGTGATGAAATTGGACATTTTTGACCTGAAAACATAGTTTATATGACCATCAACATGTTGTAACAGAACTGAAATCCTGTAAATTTGCATAACTTGCATTTACCAACACAAAGTTCCTTTGGGGATTCAATTATATGGATTTCTTATGCACAAAGACATAAATAAGACCTCTAAGCAAATTTTAGCCGATTTATTTATTTGACAGGGACAGTCAAATCCAGTTAAAGGCTTGCAGTTGATGTGATGCATATAGAGTTTGTAGCTCTTGCCAATTTTCAACCCCTGCCCCTGGTTGGGCTTTTCTACAGAACTACACTACTATATAATAACACAATTAAATTCTCCATAATTATTGCAGTACATTTATATAGTATAAAACATTCATTCACTCACTCACCTACACATAATACATAGCTACTATTTACAAATAGGTACAGTTTTGTTTTGTTTTTTTTTAGCCAAAATTTAGTTCTGGTGGTGAACATTTTAAACTTGGAAATGGATTTTATTTCAAGTGGCAGTGAGTTCCAGAGTTTAGAGCTGTTTCAGGAGAAAGCCGACTGTCCGAATGTTGTTCTGCAGAATAGGATTTTGCAGTTTTGGTTTGTTATAATAATTTTGCCCACAACTAGGGATGTAACAATATGAAAATTTCATATCACGGTTATTGTGACCAAAATTATCATGGTTATCATCATTATCGTGGTATTGTTGAAATTGTGCTCAAATTGTTCAAAAAGTACTGATATACACTGAAATAATTTAGCCAAGTTGTATTTAAAAAAAAACAACAACAACAAAAAAAACAAATAAAATAATTGGCACAATGTACTTTCTGTTGGCAGAAACATTCCAGTATTAACCCTTAGGGGTCTGAGCCTATTTTGGCTGTTTTTCAGTACTTTTGATTTTGCCTTTATATACTATATAAAGAAATGTTTACTATACCCATGTTTGGGCTCTTTTTTTTCAGCACAACTTCATTCATAACATCTGCCAATTATTTTTTTCACTTTAACCTACTATATCAACATAAAAGGCCAGAAACACAAAAAATATATAAAATCCGATTTGAAAAATATATATAATTTATTGCATAAATAACACAAAGATGCTTAACAAACCTTTTCAAAGACTTTAAAAGTGAATATTGATTCCAAATATTAGGTATAGATAATTAAAATTGTAATAAATTAACACTATACTCAAATATTTGACATAAAAGCATATCTTTACATAGGCGTTTTCTCCAGAAAAGTGTGGTAATCAAACACGGTTATCATGATAATTAGAATTTAAACGGTAATACTAACCGTTGGCAATTTTACCGCGGTTTATCGTTATACCGATAATTGTTACATCCCTACCCACAACTATCCATATATAGCAGTTATGTATTTGTAGAGGAGAGGCTGGTTTTAATGAACTGTAGCTCCAGTCTGTGTCATATGGATGAAATAATACTCTGTTTGTGACTTTCCTGATTTGTGGCTGTATCTGATGAATCAAATGGAGATGGTAGGGGCTGTCTCGGCCATTTGAGTTACTTTCATTTCAGTTGTTGAGTCCTTTGTAGTGTGTAGTGGTCCAGTGGGTTTCTGTCTGTGTCCAGTCTTTCTGTTAGAGGTTTAATGTCCATCTTGAACATGAAACGGCGTCTTCATTGGTGGTTTTCTATGTAACTAAATATTATCTTGTATTTCTTTTTCATATTGTGACATCCAATGGCGTAACAAGACATTTTTATTCCTTATTTTGTGGATCTTGCCCATTAGGTGAAATTTATTTCTGCTAACAGTCTGTGCAGGCAGCTACAAGTTGCAAAAAAAAATGTTAGACTTTGCTAAATGAAAAGAAATAAAGGCATTTATATTTGGGATTTTTTGTTGCTGCTTCTATATTTTACTGTATTTTATTGTACCCATGAACCATAGCCTAAAAACGGTGGCATGTAATGAACTATGACTTTTGTTTACGGTGATGTACTCTTTAACCTTGATTTGCAAGTAAGTGCATGTATTGATTTTATGTTCTTTACTTGCTCACAGATGATTTAACAGAGCCACAGTTGCATCTCAAAGAAAAAGGGTTGAATTTTCTCACACACGTTAAATCGGCTATATGTAGTATAACATATATAAAAGCTAGAAACGTTGTTGTAAATAGACACAGCTGTAAATGAAAAGAATGGAGTGAGGCTTATGAAGGTATAAAGTTATTATATGATGTTATTATATTTGCTAATTTGGCTATTTTTTTTATCCACGGTTCCGACTAAACAAAATGAAAACAGGCAAAATAGTAACTAAACCAGCCAAAATAATTGACAAAATAAACAAAAATTTACAAATAAATTCACAAAATAACATGCAAAATGAACAGAAAGTGAACACAATGATTAAAAAGTAATAAGAAGCAACAGAATTTTTAAAAAATTAACAAAATAATTTTAAAAAGAACAAAAAATAAACCAAATTTAGAAAAACAAACAAAGTAATACACTGAAATGATCAAATAAGAAACTAACTAATAAATACAATGGACAGAAAAACTAACAAAATAAACTTAAATGTGAACTAAGTAATGAACAAAATAAACTATGGGATGTTATTATCTTTTCTAAGTTGCCGTTTGTTGATCCATGGTT
Organism: Sphaeramia orbicularis; assembly: GCF_902148855.1. NCBI lineage: Eukaryota > Metazoa > Chordata > Actinopteri > Kurtiformes > Apogonidae > Sphaeramia > Sphaeramia orbicularis. The sequence goes on along the minus strand of NC_043963.1, from coordinate 13,634,748 downwards.
CAGATTAAAATGTGACAGTTCTGACCTTGTTTGTTGGATTCCAAACAGATCTTTAGTTCAGCTACTGACAACACAAACTGTAGAGAAAACAGAGGTGGTTTGTGGTTTTACTGTGGCCGTTTTCAGTCTAAAACAGAGCTAAGCTAACAGAGCTATAATGTAAACTATCAGCTGACGTAACACATGAAAATTATGAGACAGTGTTATTTTGACCGACTCAAAATTAGCATCTATGAGTTTTAGTTTGAAGAAAACTTGATGACACCATAATACAGATGTGTGCAAACAATGATCTTTATACTTTATTCAGTGGGTGATACAGTCCGTGGATACATAAGCCCCTTTTCCACAGCACTTCTGTTACAGGAATATTTCACCTTTATTCTGGAACGATGCCTGTGTAAATGAAATGGTGGATCATTTGGTCCCACCTTCATCACAGCTCTGTTACACCTCTGGAGGTAGTAATGGAGCCGTGATAAAGGTGGAATCATGATTGTGGAATTCTATGGAAAAGGAACACCTCTCGTTCCGCAACCAAGGTGTGACGTTTTGATGATGTACTGCGTGTGCGACTGGGGGGATTTAAAAATGAGCGTGGGCCGTGTACAGTAAACAAACATACAGTCATGGAAAAAATTTGTAGACCACCCTTGTTTTCTTCAATTTCTTGTTCATTTTAATGCCTGGTACAACTAAAGGTACATTTGTTTGGACAAATATAATGATAACAACAAAAATAGCTCATAGTAGTTTAATTTCAGAGCTGATATCTGTCCATTTTCCATGGTTTTCTTGATAACACTGGTCAACAACAAATGTATTGTTGAAGTTTTTTGAGCTGATTTAGGATAATTTTGGTGTGCTGAATCCAAAAATCACATTAATTTTGCTCAATCCGGTCAACTTTCTGAACTATGCTACATATTGGCTTTTTAACATTTTTGCTTACATTTATGGGCATTTTCACACCATATGATACAAAATTCTTTCATATTTCTTGCAGTAAACGAGTTCTGAAGATTTTACTTTTGCCAATTTGTGATTAATGTTTTTTTTTAATATTACAGGTGAATGAAATGGCTTCAACAAGATCTTGCAAAAATAAGCCTGACGTATTCTGGTACATCTGCGGTGAATACACCATTGTACCTAACAGGAAGTGATCAAATGATTTTTTTTCTCTTAAAACCTATTTTGGGTGAGAACTATATAAAAAAATCAACTGATAAAGTCACAAAAATGTAATAAATTTTGTGAGAAGATCAAATTTTTCAAAATCAAATTAGCGAAAAAACCTGACCTGACTGGGAAAAACAGATGTCATTTTTGGATTTAGCGGTGCAAAATGGTCCTAATTCAGTTGAAAAAACCTAGACAACTTGCAAAAAACATTTTTTTGTAACCCAGTGTAATAACCAAAATCCCTTCAGTTCTTACATCAATATCTATGGCATTGTACTGACCAAAACAGTGCTTTTAGGCCTTCCATGTTTTCTTTTCTGTCTGTTTTACTCACATGATACACACAGGAGTTAGTACTGGATTGTATAATCATTGTTTTTGATGACTTGTGATGGTCTAATAATTTTTTCAGCGACTGCATCAACGCGCCCAGAAAGATCTGGAACTGGGGAGATGCCGAGATCTGCGAGGTGTTGTCACTTCGGGCGGAGGACTCTATCCATGCTAACATTTGTGGAATGGTGAAAGACAGGCCAACTCTGGAGAGGTTAGCAACACCGCTATGCTTGAGGTATTTCCGACACACGTTATACATCATACTAAATGCTGTGTCACCGCCTCTTTGATTCCGGAATGTAGATCCGCTGTGTAAAAGTCCAGTCTGTCTCACCCGTGTTACTCTATGTGAATCGGTCAATGGTTAATAAAAAGGTGGGATCGCAGCTATAGCAGTGGTTCCTTACCTTTTTTAGCTCGTGTCCCCATTTTAGCATCACAAATTTGCGCCGACCCCAGACATTCAAAACGGAGACATTTTTTTGTTAAAATTGATTTGCTTTTGATCATGTAATAGTTTGCGATACTATGTTGCAAATAAATGTTAATTTTAGACAACATTTTGTCTATATAATGGATATTATGCACCTTTTTGGTGTCAGTTTCTCTTGGAGATGTCTTAGTGGGGCCAGGCGAGCAAAGAAATCTTTCCATTCTCTGTTTGGTTTTCTGACTGCGACTGTGTTTGGGCAGGTTGAAGCGTAGTAACGCATGCGGTCACATGATCTGGTCAATCAAGATATGCCCTCTCAGATATTATGTCCTGCATTTTATTTGAACTTGAATTTTTTATTAGGAAAAGTGTGTGGTGTTTAAATTTTAATGAAATATATATTGAGTCATTAAAAACTATTTTTTATCAGTAATTTTTAAAAATGTTTTATTAATTGCTAGAAATTTCAGGCGACCTCACAGTTGAAAAACACTGGGCTATAGTGCTGATTTGTTAGTGGTTTTGGTCCTAAGTATGTTCTGGTACCAAACTTCTCCATGCTGTTGAAAGTTTGGAATATCAAACATTATTAAATTAAAGTACTTTGTCGTCTTATTAACTCAACAGACAGTTAAGACAGTCGTGATATTTTTTACTTTGTGCAACCACACAGAAGTAAGTGACTTCTTTGTGGAGGTTTTGTGAAGCATAAACTGGTAATTAGCCAAAGAAGGCATGCAACCACAGCTAAATAATGAGCAACTTACTCTATTTTTATTTGATTGTTTACTCATTTGCTTATTGTTTTATGTGTGGATCTATAGTGTTAATTCATTGCTGGTTTTGGTCGTCCTGAGTATGTGCCGGTACGTGACTCTCCTCTTGTTTTCTTTGCTGGTTTTGGCTGCAGCAGCTGTATTTGCTTTTATCCAGTAAGATATTCTGAGATTCCTTCTTTCTTTAGGATTATACATGTAATTTGTTCTTCTTGAGAAAAATGGTTGGCTCCTGACCCGTTTTGTGTGATTGTGATTGTGACTGCAATGATAAAATATACTTATTATGATTATCTTCCTTCATGCTACACACCCCGGTGCAACATCAGGTTTTAATTTCTGGCGACCACAGACATTCAAAACGGAGACCTTTTTTTGTTAAAATCAATTTGCTTTTGATCATGTAATAGTTTGCGATACTATGTTGCAAATAAATGTTAATTTTAGACAATATTTTGTCTATATAATGGATATTATCCACCTGTTTGGTGTCAGTTTCTCTTGGAGATGTCTTACTGGGGCCAAGCGGGCAAAGAAATCTTGCCATTCTCTGTTTGGTTTTCTGACTGCGACTGTGTTTGGGCAGGTTGAAGCGTAGTAACACACACAGTCACATGACTGGGTCAATCAAGATATGACCTCTTAGATATTATGTCCTGCATTTTATTTGAACTTGATTTTTTTGTTAGGAAAAGTGTGTGGTGTTTAAATTTTAATGAAATATATATTGAGTCATTAAAAACTGTTTTTTATCAGTAATTTTTAAAAATGTTATATCAATTACTAGAAATTTCAGGCGACCTCACGGTTGAAGAACACTGGGCTATAGTGCTGATTTGTTGGTGGTTTTGGTCCTAAGTATGTCCTGGTACCAGACTTCTCTGTGCTGTTGAGAGTTTGGAATATAACATATTAAATTAAAGTACTTTGTCGTCTTATTAACTCAACAGACAGTTAAGACAGTCGTGGTATTTTTTACTTTGTGCAACCACACAGAAGTAAGTGACTTCTTTGTGGAGGTTTGTGAAGCATAAACTGGTAATTAGCCAAAGAAGGCATGCAACCACAGCTAAATAATGAGCAATTTACTCTATTTTTACTTGATTGTTTACTCATTTGCTTATTGTTTTATGTGTGGATCTATAGTGTTAATTCATTGCTGGTTTTGGTCGTCCTGAGTATGTTCCGGTACGTGACTCCCCCCTTGTTTTCTTTACTGGTTTCGGCTGCAGCAGCTGTATTTGCTTTTATCCATCCATCATAAGATATTTTGACATTCCTTCTTTCTTTAGGATTATAGTTTGTTCTTCTTGAGAGAAATGGGTGATTCCTGACCCGTTTCGTGTGATTGTGATTGTGACTGCAATGATAAAATATACTTATTATGATTATCTTCCTTCATGCTACACACCCCGGCGCAGCATCAGGTTTTAATCCTATTTAGTTGTTGTTCCTTTTTAACGAACACACATGGTTTCATATTTTTTTATAGTTGATAATCCCTTTACAAGTAGGCACACCTCCCCGAGCAAATGCAGAAGTGATCCCCAGGATACTACTGTTTGACACAAAGTATAAGATTCATACTGCTACTGGAAAATATGTAAAATATGTCCTAATAAACGCTCTTTATCTAAAATGCAAACACTTATATGAGTAAATATGTAGTAAATGCACCTCTTATGTGAATATCTCACTAAATGCAGTCAGTGTGTTTGGCAAATTAATAAACAACTGCTGCTGTCGTCCTCACTAACATAGCAATGATTACAATAGATGTTCCATGTAATATTTTTTTCTTGGGCGAGCAATGTTACTGATTGTGAAAAATGAGAGTTAGTTTTCGACTGGAGGCTGTTTCGGCATCCCTTGTCCGAAGCTCATTAACAGCTCTCTCCTTTCGCCGTTGGATAATTACAAGGGATTTACCGCGAGCCTTCACCTCGAAGTGGCGTAAACCATGTAGGCGGCGGCCGCTCGTTTTTGAAGACGATCACAGAAAAAAGTTGACACAACAGCCACTGCAGACGGGCAGAGCTGTACTTCTAATTACAGATATCATAAGCAGCGTCGTGATGTGGCCTTTGCTTTCATCTGAGCACCAGGTAGTGAACTGGAGAGTATCCACAAGTGCACTACGAGCTCGGTGTTTGCCTTGTTGTTCTTTTATCCTCTGTACCCCACACACAGGAGGAGCCTTTGAGCCTCTGCAGATGCTGGTGAGAGCACGGAAATCAATGCACTCAAACAGGGATAAGAGGGACTGGGTTTTGGATAACTCAGGGTGTCTTAGTGTGCATTATTCATTAGACTTGAGAGACACAGCCACTGTTGCTGCCACTGCAGAGGTATATAAGAGACAAAGAATATGAAAGCTTAACCATATCACTCCCTATATCTCAGAGCAGACGCATTGCAATTCCCAGCGTTGAGCTTTTTTGTTGCTCCCTCTGTGTTAAGGCTGCTACGACATGGCATCTGGCAATCAGTCGTAAATCTATTTGAAGTGGAAGCTGTAGCTTTTCTGTGTGAGAGAAGTAGGATGAATGGGTGACACAATATATACTAGAGTGTAGGTCCTGGCTTTTGTACGACAGTGAATGTATGACATGTAATTGTAATCACTGCACATTATTGCAGCATTATTTTACAAGGAAAAAATTACAATTGGCACTTGTAGAAAGCATGAATCAGAAACAGAATATTTTAATAATACCTGGGGGGAATTTTTGAGGATTAGGCTGTGTTCAGACTGCAGGCAAATGTGGCCCGAATTCGATTTTTTTGCCCATATGCGACCTGTATTTGATCTGTTAAAGACAGTTTGAGCAACACAAATCTGATTTTTTTTTTTTTTTTTTTGCCCATATGTGACCTGTATCCTATCTGTTAAAGACAGTTTGAACAGTACAAATCTGATTTTTTTTGCCCATATGTGACCTGTATCCTATCTGTTAAAGACAGTTTGAGCAACACAAATCCGTTTTTTTTTTTGCCCATATGTGACCTGTATCCGATCTGTTAAAGACAGTTTGAGCAACACAAATCCGTTTTTTTTTTTGCCCATATGTGACCTGTATCCGATCTGTTAAAGACAGTTTGAACAACATAAATCCATTTTTTTTTTGCCCATATGTGACCTGTATCCGATCTGTTAAAGACAGTTTAAACAACACAAATCCGTTTTTTTTGCCCATATGTGACCTGTATCGGATCTGCTAAAGACAATTTGAACAGCACAAATCCCACCCAGGCCACTTTCACATGTGGTCCTAAATCCGATACGTATCTGATATTTTGCAATCCAACCTTGGTCTGAACGGCCGGGTCACATTTATCCGACCTTTACGTCATTGAAATGCGACAAATGTCACAATTCTGCGTCCCAGGAGGAGAAGCAGTGGGAAAACCATATTTACTTCCGTAAACACTGTGCGTGCCTGCGTGGTCACTTATTACATCAGGACCTCTTTTGTGCATGCGGGTCACTTCAGGGTCACATTCAGTTCATACTAAAAACTGATAGAAGTCGCATTTAATGCGTAATATGAACGAGCACGCAAAAAAATCGGATTTCACCCAAAAATCCGAATTGTGCATTAAGACCTGCTGTCTGAACGGACCCTTAGTCACTTCATTCAAGTATAATAAAAAGTACACAGTAAAAAACAGTGTCAATTTAACTATTAGAGAGTTGAATTTAACTCTGTTTACTCAAATTTTTTCAAAATTTCAGAGTTAATTCTACTCAATTCATTGTCGAAATTAACAATGAAATGTCTACAAATATTTAATACTGTGGTGTTTTCACATTAAGAGTAATCTGTTTACACTTTACTCCAAATTTTGTTTAAAAATGACTCTATAAAGTTTTAATATTTATTTTTCTGCAGCGCTGTTTTCTTCATCGGTTTGCACCCTCCCCTAATATTGATGTGATGTAGAATTGCAGGGGTCCCCAAGGTGGAGGTTGTGTAGGACGCAAGTTTGTTCAACGGGTTTCAATCACCCAAAGACATGCTTTTCTTTGAATGAGCAAAGCCTTCCCCTCTTGTAACACAATTATTACTTTACAGCGACAATCAGGTAAGGCATTGTTCTGCCCACAGGTTTGACTAATGGTGCCACATTAATGAAAATAAAAACAAACATAAAAAGGCCAATAAATGTTGTAAAACAGACATATTAACCTAAATAAACATTAATAAAAAACCCCCCTTGAACCCCTGCACAGAAAATAGAACACAATGAGTAAAATGTCCGGTACCCACAATGCAATGTGGCACAAAGAGACCAGTTCCTTCTGGTTTATTTCCTTCTGTTTGTTTGTTCCAGGCAGTGGGAGCAGAACATTTAAAAGCTTTCTTTATTAAAATTATATGGTAGAATTAAACAGGCAGTAGTCTGCTGATCGTACGGTTGAGTCAAAACATTTGTTTCCTCATAAATGAACTGACATTCCAGTAAGTTTACCAGTTTAATGATTATTATTATTATTATTATTATTATTAATATTAATGATGGGTGCAGAATCAGAGTAATCAAAGGCTGCTATTTTGCTAGGTCGTGCAATCAAAACACTGTTAAGTAAAAAATAAATGGGAGAGGGTATGCAAACCATTTCACATATGTCTGACTCCTACCTCACTGTATTGTTACGTGTTGCCTTTGTGTGCGTGTGTATGTGTGTGTGTTGACACCGCCAACGTGTTGCTGCTGCTGAGCTTTTATCGTTAGACATATGTTCCACATGGAGTTTCCCTTTGATAATGTCCATGAGGAGGATTCACTGTAAACATAGAGTTCAAGCTGTTATGTGATTTTCATTCAGAAGGAAAAAGAGAGTGTGAATGCTGTTTTTTTTCACACCTATATCATGTTCAAAGCCGTCTGTAGACACTGAATGTATATGACTCGCGTCAGTGAAGTAGAAGGCTATGATGTCAGGTTGATTATCAGATCTTCTGTCTGTTTTTGCTGCGAAGCCAGGGAAGAATATGTGACTGTCATGTGGTTTAGATGAAGTTTGAGCTCACCCAGCCTGTTTGGCCACTTCAATCTGTTAATTACAAGTGCTGAAACGATTAATCGATTAGGTGCTTGAAGCGAATGCAAAAAGTCACAATTCGATTAATCGACTTGAATTGATTGAAGGGAAATATTCTATTGCAGTTTTCCTGAATTGAAGCTTCTTTGTGCGCCACAATAAGCATCCAAGTGAAACACAACAGTGGAACCAATGTTTAGCAGCTGAGAAATGAAGGAAACAAAGCTTTGATTCAGGAGAATTGCAGTTGAATGATTTTTTTTTTGGATCACTTTGAGATGATTAATCATTTCAGCTCTAGTTAAAATCAAATTAAGAGGTAACACAACAATACGCACAGGTCAGGTAGGCAGTGTGTTCCAGGTGTTTACAGTCATAAACACACATCAACACAAGCACATTCCACCGGTTTAACCCATAAAGACCCGCTGACCAAAACCATCTACTGACCTAAAATGTTTAATACCTGTTGATCCGTTAATCCTATCAATACATGTAAATAATAGATGTAAAATACAGTTTGTCATCTTTTCATGGTCATCAGATACGACCCATTTAGATGTTCAGTGGCTCTGTAGTGAACGTGGAAACACCATCATCTTCTACAACATTGATTCACCAGTAAAACCCATGGAGTTGGATCAATGACAGTGGATAGAAACACTTGATTTATGCTCTGTTTTGTGGAAAAAGCCACATTTTCTTCATTTTCTCTGTTTTTGATATTTTGATAATCAACTTTAATCTGAGTTTTTATGAACATAGATAGATACTTTATTAATCCAGATCGAAATGTAAGTATTCAGCAGCTTTGCATACAGCACAAGAAGACAAAAAACAGACAGACCAAAACAAAACACAAAAACAGTGGGTTAGTAACCAGGTTGACATTAAGGTTAGTATATATACTCTAAAAGACACTTGCTAAAGAACTACCTCTAAAAGAGATTTTTGTACAAAACTGTAAATACAGACTTCTGATTGTATTTATACACTTCAGGGTTCTGATATAAAGTGAAAAAGTGATATAAAGTGAAACAGTGATTTAAGTGATCTACGGTGGTTTGAAATGTAGGTGTAGTCCAACTACATAAGGTGCTTGGATGTTTTACAGTCTCTGACATCTAACATCTAAATGATCAGGGAATTAAATATAAACAAATACCTGATTTTCATTGAAAAAAGGTAAAATACAGAGTATAATATTACAATAAATGGTGATAAATAAATTAAGAAAGGTTATTTAGAGAGAAAAATTCATTTGGGAACTGCCACAAAAGTAGCACTGGGTCTTTATAGGTTAACAAACTTACCCAGGAAACATTACAACATTAAAATGTCCACTTCAGACGCACTGCATTCATTCCCAGGATTAAACAGCATAGGGTAATTCCGTGCCAAATCACCAGATTTTAGAGAAAGTTCCCGACTCGCCATCTTAGATTTGCTCCATAATTTTTTATTTTAATGCCCTTGTAACTAATAACTGTGCAAAATTTGAGGCAAATATCTCCAATAGTTTTGGAGATATTAAGCCTAAGTGATATTAAGTGTTACAATCAAACATCCATAGTTAGAGGGCTAACAACTTTTGAACTATTCATACTAAATGGTTCAAATTTTCATACCTAATTCCTGGATATAATAACACTAGGTACACATATGGAGAGCTTTGTATGTGACATATTTGCAGAGATATTGACCTAAAATTTTGCACAGTACCTATTAGTTACCAGGGCATCAAAATAAAAAAATTATGAAGCAAATCTGAGATGGTGAGTCAGAAGCCTTCCGGTGATTTGGAATGGAATTACCCCATAGTAAAGTCAGCACCTCAAACGGCTGCAAAATGTAGGCAGTTATGGAGACTTAAAGTTGCAGGAGGTGCAATCTGGTGAATTTTTTTTTTTTTTTTTTTTTTTTACAAAATTTCCAGTAAATACACACATTCCCCCTGTAGCTCTCTCTATTTGGTCCAAATAAGACTGGATTTAACTCAGTAAATAGTTCCTTTTGGATCAATACTATAATGACGATGCAGTGAGTAGCTTCTCATTTATTAAACAACCATCAATTATCTAGGAAGCGTAAAGATTAGACAATGCCAGGATGCGTTAGGGAGCGTCAGACATCATTTTCACACATGGTTCGGACACCACAGAGTCCAGACCTGAACCCTGTTGAGTGTTTGCAATAAGATGGAGTCTTTACACAGTGGTCTGACTCTCCAGCTTTAATACAAGATCTGGGCAAGAATTAAAGCAGCTATAGGCGTATAAAGAGCTGTATTTATTGTGACACTACATAAGCGTAGCATAAATGCTGCCCCAGTGAATGTGTCCTGTAATCAAAACTCAAGGCAGTCTCACAAAATTATGTAGTAGACGTTTTGTTTTGGCCCTGCAGTGTATAAATATAGATGAGGGCTGATGTTTCATGCTGTTGTGGAAAAAGGGAAGACACTTATCCAAGTTTCTGTGTTGAGTATAGGTCGCATCTTACTGAAACTGATCAGAAGTCAGTGATGGCGGCTGTCAATCATGAATTCAACCCTATTACCTACAATAAAAACGCCTGAAAGGAGCTCAAATCCGGGCGTCACAGGGTAGATTTTCTAATCACAGGTAAAAATAGATGCAGACGTTTTGCACCATTTGAATGACAATATGCTAAAAGGTAATTAAGCAGCTTTAAAAGGCATTACAATAAACAAGGAAGGGAATAATTAATACCAAAATACCAACAACTAGAACAATTATAGTATAATGATGAAAGCCTTTAATGCTACAAGGCTTTTAATATTAAAGTGTTGTTTTTATTTACAGTGTAACTTTATTAAACGGTGGCTTTTCAGATTCAGTTTAGTTAAATCTTTTTTTCACTGCAGGAAAAATGACAGGTTTCCAGATACTTGCTGCTCGGCGATGTACAACCGACATGCAGACAAACACAGCAGGTGATTAAAACGCGCAAGAGATCAAAAATATATTAGTATTAGTATTGTGATAATGTCAAATAAATCAACAACCACGAAACATCAATAATCGTAATTTACACACTTCAATATGGAAATTTAAGAAATGCATTTTTAAAAAAAATTACAATTAAACAATACATGTGAAGTATCTCATCCAAACTAATCTATAAGTTTCATAAATATTTGTAATCCCGCATGTTCCGAACAGGAGAAGAGTCACTTGGCATTAATTTTAAATGTACTTAAGCTCATTAAATTTAGGCTAAATATAGTATATTAGGCAGAAATGGAGGAACAGGGTGTGTAATAATAATAAAAAAAAACAAAACACGGGGTGTAGTATTCTGGCGGATGTCGCCATGACATCATGAGCCTCCTCCTGCTCCTCCGTCCCCGAAAAATTTCACATTGTATTTGCGCAATACTCAAACAAGTAGTTTCCCTCTGAAATTGCATGAAAAGGCACTTTAGGTGCTATAATTTTCTAAATTTCCTTGGAGGAGGGGCCACAAGACCTTATTGCTCAGGGGCCTATGATTTCTTAATTTTATTTATTTATTTATTTATTTAGAACATGCAAAGAAATAAAATGAAACCAAAAAAAGCAAAATAAGACAAAAAAAAAGAAGATATTTAAATGAACAGAATCTATCTTCAAGTACATGCAAGTCTGAATTTTGCTTGGTTGAAAAGGAGTAGGAAGAAGTATAAACTTATTTAATCCTACCCTTCAAGTGCTTTTACACCTTTGTCACTAACTTAATACAAGAATTAAACAATACATTTTTCCTAATTTTAGCATCAACCACAACTAATACATAATGCAGTAATTGAATTATACACAATATTGGGATCATGGTAGTACAGTCATACAAACAGACACAACAATTCAACAATTTTCTTCAATAATTACAGCATATTTATCAATACAACATTATTCATAAACAAACAGCCCTCTTTGTCATTATTAAATACTGTCCCTCACAAGAATCAATTCTTTATATCTTTTTTTTTTTTTTAAACTGGATTATGTTTGATATTTGTTTTATCTCCACACACAATTTGTTCCACAATTTTACTCCACAGATGGTAAAACAGAAACTTTTTAACACAGTGCGTATTTTATGAATCTTTACATTTAACTTTCCCCTTAAATCATAGCTTCCCTCTCTTTCACATAATGTTGCTTTTGATTTGCTCCAATGCAGACCTGCAAATTTATAGATGTAGGTCCACCATTGACCCATTCCTCATGACCAAACCTGAAGAAAAAATTCCAGGCTTGAGATTTTTTTTTTGCAATCTCCCCTGTAATAGTCCAACTGCATGCATTTCAACATGGTAATACCCGTGACAACATAAGAGAATAATATATTGCTAATTAGCATGGCTTTGAGCAAGCTGTGCACCTTTTTTTTTGGCCTTGATTTTCGAAAATTAACCGTTCAAATCCCGGATACACGGCTCGCTGCCTAATACACTGGCAAAATATATTAACATATTAATCATGTTACTCCTACGCAAAATGTTCTTGCAACTGGTTGGCCTTTGTGCGCTCCAGCAGAATGGCATATATCCACATGAATTACTCAAAAAATCAAAACCTAGAAACCTGCCATGTACTTTTCATGTGCATAAATATCTCAAGGCCATGCATCGACTCCCTCCTACAACCTCCTATAGCAACTGCACACACACACATGAGGAACTTAAGCAGGTTTTTATGCACAATAAAGTTTGAAGTTGTCACTTTATCACTGTCACTATGTTCTTTGAAGAAAAACCTGTCGCTTCTTAACTACCATAGTGATGAAGAACTCAAGGGCGTACTTATCATACATCTTTGCTGGTGCATTGCTGATTCTCTTTAAGATGTGTGATGCGGTGCAGAAAATATTTAATTTGCACAGGTGTCCAGACACACAAACAAATTCACAGGGAACTTCCACGTACAAGTTGTTTTTTTTGCTTTGATTATGTCACATTCAGTGGGTGATTTGCAGCGTTTCTAAATCACTCCCAGGTTGTGTTCAGACAGCTGGTTAGACCTAGGATCACACCCGCAAACTTAAAAATAAACCCACCCAGACTGGCAGAAGAAACACTTCAGATCAGGACGAGTTTGACAAATTAATTCTGCTTGTGTATCGTCGCATCTGCTGCACAGTCCCTCAGGTAAACTTTAATTTTGTAACAGCTCATTTGTTATTTGAAACATGAAGTGTGTCAAATATGTCACAATTATCCATAGGACAGCGATTCTGCAGCGAAATGGAGAACAGAATGCAAAACAAAGTTCTGATAAGGATTCCAGCCAGCGCCTTCGTGACATGTGAGATGGCAATAATTGATTAATCTTGAAGTAGTCTGGGTTGTAACCTCCTTTAAGAGGGACAACTACCTCTATTTCATGGTTCAAGAACCCAGCTTTTCTAAGTGAGAAGACAGACCGGCTCAAGGTTAAATGCTTTGGCAAGGCGGTCATTAGTGTGCAGCAAGTGAAGGCTGGTGGTAGGAGCGAAAACCTCTACCTCTTGATTTTTCTCTGATATATCTCCCACACAGACAATTTGGCTCGTGGAGCCAGGAGTCACAAGTCAATATCAAAGCCCTTGTGATACGCCATTTTGAAAACGAAGATGATTAATTACCAAAGAAATCCTCAAATCTTCTCTTGTTGGTATTTCTGAGCGCTTGTCTGATTTCATTGTAGAGCTGCCTTATTAGATAACAAGTAGCACGTCAAAATTCGTACTTTCGCTAATTAAGCCCGTGTCAGTTAAGCTTCCTTCATCAGACAAACACTTTTAGGAAGTAAAGACGAATTAAACAACAACCTGGATGTAAAGAATGCCCGAGTCAATCATATTATACTGTGTTATCCTGTCATTTTCTTAGGTATGACAAAGTTCAAGGTCTGAGTTGCATTTTAGTGGCATTAAGGGCAAAAATTCAAGTTCTTGGTTATGGACTGAAAATATATCAGTTTAGGGTCAAATTTTCTCAGGAATCTGAAATCATTTATGCAAAATCTTTTGTGGTTTTCAAATCACTGAGCCTTTATTGACACAAGGTTGAAACATATACTATTCTATATATGAATTTATAGTTAAACTAATAAAACAACTCTTACACATGTTGTGGAGTAATGCCTAATTGATATATTCATTCATTCATTTTCTGAACCCGCTTTATCCTCACTAGGGTCACGGGGGTCGCTTGGAGCCTATCCCAGCTACATAGGGGCGAAGGCGGGGTACACCCTGGACAAGTCGCCAGTTCATCGCAGGGCTGAACATATAGAGACAAACAATCACTCTCACATTTACACCTATGGGCAATTTAGATTAACCAATTAACCTATTAGTGCATGTTTTTGGATTGTGGGAGGAAGCCGGAGTACCCGGAGAGAACCCACGCAGACACAGGGAGAACATGCAAACTCCACACAGAAAGGTCCCACCCCCCGTCGACTGGTGTTGGAATTGAACCCAGGACCTTCTTGCTGTGAGGCACGAGTGCTAACCACTGCACCACCGTGTCTAATTGATATATATTTTTAAAATTTCAGACTGACTGAATAGGGCTTAGATACCAAGATGAAAGCCATCTCTTCTTCTGCTTCTTCTTCTTCGTCTTCTTCTATTCATACAAAATAATAATTGCTATATAATGATCAGAAGGAATAGAAATTAGGGGTAGGAGTACATAAGTTTTTACTTCTTCCTACTCCTTTTCGAGCATGTATAATTTCATTTGTTTTTATTATTATTATTATTATTATTATTATTTACTATTATTTATTTATTTTGTTGTTTGTTTGCTTATCAATCATTTATGTACCAGTACTTATATTTTGTTGGTTGATTTTTGTTTCAATTTCACTGTCAACATGTTCGAAATAAAGATTTTATTCATTCATTCGTTCATTCATTCAAGAAAACATGAAATTTGGCCTATGCACTACTTGATTTAACCATTTAATTTCTGTCAAAAATCAAACCTAACATGCTTTCTTCTCTTCATCTGCGAGCTTTGAATACTCCCAGGAGGCCTTCCTTCCTCCACCCCTGGATGGCTTTCATCTTGGTATCTTAACCCTATTCAGTCAGTCTGAAATTAAAAAAAAAAAAAAAAAAAAAAAATCAATTAGGCATTACTCCATAACATGTGTAAGAGTTGTTTTATTAGTTTAACTATAAATTGATATATAGAAGCCTTCCTAAAGTGATTCTGGCTGCTTAAATTGGCTTCATCATTGACAGAGCAAGTCCAAATCTAAAAAATTGATGGGCAGTTTCAAAAACGAATATAAAAATTTGTAAAAAAAAAACTTGATCTCGCTTTAGGAAAGTAAATGGGCCTAAATAATATAAACTAATTGTAGCCCATGTAGGTGGGCATAACTGATTAAATTTTGGTGGCTAGATATTGAAAATTGAGTGAATGCAAGTTTTTTTTGTTTTTTTTTACTATGGTATGTATTTTTTTCACAAACTAA
The DNA here is from genome assembly GCF_902148855.1 of Sphaeramia orbicularis. Lineage (NCBI taxonomy): Eukaryota > Metazoa > Chordata > Actinopteri > Kurtiformes > Apogonidae > Sphaeramia > Sphaeramia orbicularis. The sequence continues at coordinate 13,619,493 of NC_043963.1, read as the reverse complement.
AAACTGATGGGGGTAGGGTTAGTAAAAGTAATGATTTTACTTATCTAATATTAGAATATACTTAATTGTTGGGTAATACTTTATTCACAACAGAAAAAGAAAGAGAACGGTGTATAATACAGACAGATTTGTGATAATATCAACTCTACATAAAGAATTATAAGTCCAATTCTTACCTAGAAGCCAAAAAATCCAAACAAAATTGTCACAGGACGTCTTCTGAGGAACTGGTTGATATGACGTCATTGACTTTGAACTGAAATCACTGAAACTGATACTCATTCAAAAGGCCAGACCACAAGCTCTTCTTCTAAGGTTAAAAGGAAGCAAGTTCAATGCAAATTTGCAAGCAGCAACAGGATGAATATGAGTTTTCAAATTATTTGTCACTGAAAAAGGGTAATTTTTGCCCACTTTTCATCAAACATCATGCAAAAAGCCACACAAGGACAAGTGATACACGTTTTTTGATGTTATGTTCCGAAAACTACACAATTTTTCCAATAAAGTCAACACAAGACACTGCATGAAAGGTATACATTTATTCCACAATATTTTTTTCACAATAATGATACTCAAAGTTTCAACCTTGTCGTATGAGTAGCTACGTGTATTCACTCTTAAAGCTCGTCTTAGAGATTAAACGCATATTTACATGTAACGTAAAACACACAGAGCAGTAATGGAATTAAAGTAATAGGCAGCAGAAATGTCTTTCCGCTTATATTACACATGCACAATGTTGACTGTAAACTAATTTAATTTGTTTTCCTACAGTGTCACCCCTGGCAGCTCAAGTATAATAAATGTTTTATGGTTCTATTTATTCAATGTGAAGCACTTTCATGGATAAGAATGAAAAGACTGTGTTTTTGCTTAAACATGTCACTGCTGACATGACGCATGCATCGCACTCAAAGATGACACTTTTCCAGGAGCTCATCTTTTATCTGCGATGATACGGTCTGCATGTCTGCGGCTATTATTTATGTTGTTTTTCATAGGCTTCAAAGGTTCACTGTTTCTATGTTTGTGTTTGTTTTTGCTGTACAGGTATAGGGTGTAATATTTATTGGTGAAGTTGCAGCCAACTGAATACCCCCTCACACTCGCCTATGGTGGCTGCAAAAATGTCTGTGATTTTTTTTTTTTTTTTGGAACTTGCAGTGTGTGATCTATTTTAGGTCTGACTGGTCAGAAACTCCATTATTAGGTTTGACATGAAGGATGAATTGTATCCTCCTCTCTAAACTCTGTTCTCGAGGTGTAAAACTTGCTCTGTGATGGGGTGGATTTGGTGCTGAAGGGTGATTTTAAAGAGGTAGAGGGTTAGATGTGGCTGACACATGCAGTTATGGTTAAGATTTCATCAGATTAAAGAACTGCTCTGAGGTTATGTCTGTTCATATTGAGGCTATGATTTGGACCAAGAGGAGAGAGCTGCAGAAGGTCATTGGGTGGTTTTGTGATATTGGTTTCTGCAGCTTTTAAGTTTACTCTGGTCCACACTGAAACATAATAGGTGAAAGTAGCTGAGTGTCCATAAAATTCAAGCTTGATTAAGGTGAACTGTTTAAACATTGCAAAAACAAAAATGTGAATTATATGTGTTTCCATGAATTCGTTTTGAGTGAAAAATCTAGGTTGTGTTGTCATCAGTAGCTTCCACTGAAATACAATGTTCTGTTGTTTTCCATCTAAAATAACTGTGATGCTTTTATCAGGGATGAGACAGAGGAATCATCATCAGATCACATGACCTGTTTGTATCAGACATGTTTTTACACTTTATCATAATAGTCGGGATATTGTGAATCATTAGCCGATCAGTTATTTGTGTTAAATATTCACTGCATTAGGATTTATGTGAAAAGGTGTTTGTTTACTTTAGTACTGACTCTATTAAACCACAATAAAAGCACATTAACCCATAAAGACCCAGTGCCACTTTTCTGGCAGTTCCTAAATAATGTTTTCTCTGTATTTAAACTTTATTAAGTGATTTATCACCACTTTATTACCCTTTGAATTTGTAATTTTTCACTGTAAATCATGTAATTTTCCTATATTTAATTTAGATGTTCATGAAAACTCACAGTAAATTCAAAGGTTATTATATCAAAAGAGAGAAAACTGGGGGAAAAGTGAATTTTTAAGTAAAACATATCATTAACTGAACATAAACTAAGTGTTTCCATCCACTGTCTTTGATCCAACTCCATGGGTTTTACCGGTGAATCAATGTTGTAGAAGATGACGGTGTTTCCACGGTAACTACACAGCCTCTGAACGTCCAAATGGGTCATATCTGATGACAAACTGCATTTTACACCAATTATTTACATGGATAGAGGTATTAAATATTTTATATCAGTATAAGCTTTTGGTCACCAATGGATGTTTGAGTCTTTATGGGTTAACAGAGAAAAAAAAAGGAAATTCACACTTTTTCAATCCAGCAATTTTCCAATGCTATATGTCATAATGATGACTGTGTTTATGGAAACACATGTTAATACTGAAAACCTTAATATTGAAAAAGAAGATGAAACCTGTTTGGAGTGACTACAAACATGGCCGTACAACATGTTGGACTCCATAAATAATCAGTGACAATCCACTAGGGGTGTAATGGTATGGAAAAATTTCGGTTCGGTACGTTTTCAGTACTGGGGTCTTTCGTTCAATACATTTTCAATACGTTTTCAGTACAGTGAAGGAGACCAGTGAAGGGGGGTATGGGGGGTGCACTCTGTAACTACCTGTGGGACACAGGACATTTCTACAAATATTGTTCAGTCATTTTTGCATTAACAGGCACCCCACGTTATGTATTTTTGAATATTCAATGTTCGTTTATGGCAAACACTATACAACTCCATGGGTTTTACCGGTGAATCAATGTTGTAGAAGATGACGGTGTTTCCATGGTAACTACAGAGCCTCTGAATGTCCAAATGGGTCATATCTGATGACGAACTGTATTTTAAACCAATTATTTACATGTATTGAGGTATTAAACATTTTATATCAGTAGATGCTTTTGGTCACCAATGGATGTTTGAGTTTTTCTGGGTTAACGGAGAAAAAAAATAGGAAATTCACACCTTTTCAATCCAGCAATTTTTCAGTGCTATATGTCATAATGATGACAGTGTGTTTATGGAAACACATCTTAATACTGAAAACCTTAATATTGAAAAAGAAGATGAAACAACATGTCGGACTCCATAAATAATCAGTGACAATCCACTAGGAGTGTAATGGTACGGAAAAATTTTGGTTCGGTGCGTTTTCAGTACTAGGGTCTTTCGTTCAATACATTCTCAATACGTTTTCAGTACAGTGAAGGAGACCAGTGAAGGGGGGGTATGGGGGGTGCACTCTGTAACTACCAGTGGGACACAGGACATTTCTACAAATATTGTTCAGTCATTTTTGCATTAACAGGCACCCCACGTTACGTATTTTTGAATATTCAATGTTCGTTTATGGCAAACACTATAATTTACTGAGTGTTTTTGAACACCTCACAGTATTCCCTGAGGTGTCGTGAACATGACCTCACAGGAACACCGCAGCAGAGGCAGGGTGAAGGAGAAGTGGAGCAGGATCACTGGATTTTGCCAACTTGAGTTAAAAAACCAAAACCCTTTTTGCTATAAAGGAACCGTGGACTCTTTTGCAAAACTGCAACAAACCAAAAACCTAAAATGAAACTTAACATGCTTTGAACATCCCACTTGGCTTCTGTGCCTCTGTTATACTCTCTGTTGTTATGTTCTAGGTTTTTTTGCCACTGCTGAATGTATATAGAGGAAACCCTGCACATGGGTTCTGCTTGTGTCCTCTCTGCTTCCTGAGTGTTTGCGTTCTTCACATAGACTACATGTATCCGTTCAGTACACCTCTGTATTGTATCAAAGGGCCCGAACAAAATGGTTCGGTACAAACAAGTACACCGTTACACCTATACAATCCACTTCGTAAACCTAAACCGTTAATTCTGAGGTGACGTAAACATAGTGAGTTGTATTTTCAGGTTTTTCTACTCTATGAATATTATATTACTGGAATTAGAACCTCAAAGCGTCACATCCTACACACTGGATGTTTAATTTCACATTACTTTACACACACAGACATCAGTAGTTGCTTCTGTGACCTACAGCTACTGGCACTAACACTAGTCTGAATAAAGCCTGCTATTTGATGATACACTTCTAGTTTACCTAAATTACCCAGCGCGCACAGAAGCCAATCAGTTTTTGTTCTTCACTTATGCCAGTATTACCCTGGAACCGCTCTAAAGCAATCTGTTGTAGACTTCTACCAAACCGAGTGGGTGGATATCGCACGTCCTGACAGATGTAAGGCTCTACCTGTCAAACCCCAGGCTGAAAACACAGGTGTACCAGAGGGATGCGTGCCTTTTCCAATCCCCTGTTCACCCACTGCTGTATGAACCGCAGCATACATGAACAAAAACACTTCAGCACCAGAAAATAAGATTTCATCCAAGAGTTTAATCATTTAAGTTAATTAGAAAAACAGTGACTGTGATGATGACCTTATTTCTAGCTTTATTTTTGTGATACTTAAGCATGAATTCATTTCACAGTCGGTGTCTTGTGTAGTGTGAAATAAAATAAATGAAAAGCAGATAAATCCTCACATTGAGAAGCAAGTGGTTTCTGCTTTATAAATGTGTACCTCAACTCATGCTTTTTTCTGTTCTTTTTACTCTTTCTACCCTTGATTCCAGACATTTTTGCAAAAAAAAAAAACAAAAAAAAAAAACACCCTAAATACACAAACATGGCAAAGAATGAAGCATTCTTGAACTAATGTGGGTAAAATAAAGTAAGGTGGTATTATTGGCATGTCTAGTGCTTTTAAAGACATGCACCCCTTCCATGATAAGCTGTTTTACTGCATAATTTTGTAGCTCGATCAAAGAAAGGAACACTCCTAAATGTCATGTTCAGAGGAAAAAAAAAGACAGCTGTGAAGTTATCTTAATTAAAAAAAACATTAAGAGAAAATTAAATATATTTGTATAATCACACGTCCTAATTTAGATGCACCTTTGACAGCTTTTAGTCTGCACACCTTCCCACTCATCAAATGCTAAATAAAAGATCAAAAAGTGGACGTCCTGCCCACTGCAGCTGAGACAGTTTAATGTCAAAGACTCACTCCTGATCCAGTTTAGCAGGTGGAAGTGTCCTCTGTTTTTTCTACACACTCTAATGATTATTTTAGATCATTTTTTTTAATGCATGAAATTAGAAATGCGACCCTTTTAGTGTGTGTGGTACAATGATAATCTGTAAAAAAGGGATTCAATATGTTTTTCTTTGTATTATATTAGTTAATCCAAGGGTTGGAGCATGAAAACTGCAGGACTGAAAATGTTCCATTTAATGGAAAGAAAACAAACTACTATTAACAATTAATGAAAAATATTAAGAGAAAATTGAATGTATTTGCACAAGTACACACCCCAGTTTAGATGCACATTTTTCAGCTTTGAGTCTTCATATCTTATGACTCATCAAGCGCCAAATAAAACAAAGAAGTGGACATCCAGCCCACTAGAGCTTAACCCTTTAATGACTACCGTTATAACAGGCCGCCTGGATTTCTTTGTCATTTTTGCAATAGAAGTATCAGAATTTTTTTTTTTTTTTTTCCAATTCTTTTGCACTTTTTTTAGGAAGAACTTAACTTTCAATATCTGTCCATTAAATATCATTAATATACAGTCACGGAAAAAAAATAATTAAACCATCACAAGTCATCAAAAAACAATGGTTATGCAATCAAGTACTAACTCCTGTGTGTATCATGTGACTAAAACAGACAGAAAAGAAAACATGGAATGCCTAAAAGCACTGTTTTTGTCAGTACAATGCCATAGATATTGATGTAAGAACTGAAGTGATTTTGGTTATTATCAAGGAAACATGGAAATGGATAGATATCAGCTCTGAAATTAAACTCTTATGAGCTATTTTGTTGTTATCATTATATTTGTCCAAACAGATGTACCTTTAGTTGTACCAGGCATTAAAATGAAGAAAACAAGGGTGGTCTAATATTTTTTTGTGTGACTGGATGTAATAAATGCTTAAAACAGACTTGAATTTTTATCATATTTACCATGTTTTGCGCGCTTGCCCTTTAAATGTGCATGAGCCACTTCATGCCCCACCCCCTCCAGCTTGTTAACCATGCTTTCTGTCCCATTCAACCAACAACTGAACATTTTAGGTAATCGGCTCGAAGTTTGAACATATTTTCAGTTTTCACTACAACCGCTGCTGCTGATAAACAACTATGTCGTACTCGGAGAAATGTTCGTCAGAAATCTTGACCTTATATGTGCATATGTTGTGACGTAACTAGTTATAAAACGTAACCGATTAAGAAGGAATTAAAATGGGTTGTAGAAATCAATTTTTGCCTAAATGAATATAAAGATAGCTTTACAGCACCTGGAGGGTTCAAATTCAAACTTTTGGAACTATTAGGGTCCAAATACACAAATAAATGAACCAAAGATGAATAAAAGTGGGTTTAGCTAAATAAATAAATATACTATTTTCTTTTGTTCAGACAAGGAATAGTTTTTAGATGTTACCTGCTTGACAGTTTCGACTGTGACTCCAGTCTTCCTCTATTCCTTGTCTGAACAAAAGAAAATAGTATATTTACATAAACAGAAGACAAAATAAACGTTGTTAACCTTTTGGGTTTAGCTAAGTATGACCCCTTTAAATTATGTTCCAAGTAGTCTTAAAAATTTCTTAAACAGTCTTGAATTTACAAATCTGCATTTAATACCTTATAAAAAGGTATTAAATTTGATATGGTAGGTCTTAAGTTATATCGCCATAAACTCACTCACTGTATTGTGCTTAAATGTGTCTGGGAAGTATCCATGCTACTGAGTTCCACCTTTTCCAACCTGACAGTTTATATTGAATTTAGGAACCAATTATCACTAACTTTGCAGAAATGATCATGGAACATTCAGCCCAACACATGTGCAGCCGTTAGTCTTTGTATGGTCGTGAAATAGGCTGTGAAATGGGCATTAAATTATGTTCTAAGTAGTCTTCAGTAGGTCTTAAACAGTCTTAGATTTAAGTTGTAGAAACCTGTAAGATCCCTAGAGGAAACTATATTTACATATTTCAGCTTCCCCATCAACATGCATGTGTGACAGCTTGTGTTAGAGCTTTGAGTCTGCAGGTCTGTCAGCTTCGCACAACCTTCCCACTCATCAAACGCCCAATAAAAGATCAAGAAGTGGACGTCCTGCCCACAGCAGCCGAGACACTTTAATGTCACCGAATCACTCCTGATCCAGTTTAGCAGGTGCAAGCATCTTCACATCAGACATCAGTCTCCGGTTCTGCTCTGCCTCCTCCTGACCGTGGGCTGAGCTCCAGAGTGCTGTCTGCATTGGCGAGCAGGTGACTGTTGACTGTCCTTCACTTGATTAAAACTGAATGACATCATGCGGAGACAAGGGCAGGGAGGATTGCCCTAACTCACTTAACACAGCCAGGCCGCCATCTGTGCCAGGAACTGTGCTAACTTCACCTCAGATGTGTTTTTATGAGCGCACACAGAAGAGGGAGCAACTTCTAAAAGGAAAATGGGGCTGCATTAGGTCTGTCAGTGTTCAAATCTGAATAAATACTCTATGCGGTTGATCTTCAGTCTGATAATACAATGATCAAAGCAATAAATGAATGAGTAAACAATCAGGTAATAATAGGGTAAGCTATTTATTATATAGCTGTGGTTGCATGCTTTCTTTGGCTAATTACCAGTTTCTGCTTCACAAACCTCCACAAAGAAGCTACTTATTAAAGAAAACACAAATCCAAATAATATGTTACTTCTGTATAATTGTACGCTATAGAAAATTTTAAAAAAGATCATGATCATCTCTGCAAGTCCCTTCGCATATGCCAAGTTTCGCAATTGTAGGTTGTGTGACTTCCGGTTGCTATGGTAATGCATGTAAAAGTCATTTATCGGTAATAACTTCCTTTCTCTTCATGGTAGCAATTTCAAACTAACGCCCAATTATTGGAAATTTAATTCACTATTTTTTTACCTACCTCATTTGTATAGCGAGAGAGGTGACTGGAACAGTTCTCAAATACAACAATGGATCGGTGACTGAAGAGAAAAGCTGGAGAAACGACGACCAATCTTAGCAATAAGATGCAAAGGACATTCTGTTAGCATCGAGCTGTTAGCACCATTTGGAATATAAATGCAGACTTAATTTGTATTTTACAAAATATAATAATTTTGTAATATAGGTTGTTTAAAAAGGTTTTTTTTAGGGTGGGAGTGGTAAACCGACCAGCTGGTTAGGTGACCCATGAATTATTTTTTTTAATAATAAGGTAGTCCTTGATGTGAAAAGGTTTGAGGACCCTTGGTTTACATTATATCTCTGTTAGCTTAGCTCTGTTTTTAGACATAAAGCAGACACAATAAAACAAAAAACCACCTCTGTTTTCTGTGGGGAAGCAAAATTTACAATATTTTGAGGCAGGGAATGAAAGACAGTGTATGACCAATTAGTTTATTGAAAGTCATAAGAATTTATTTGCCACAAGAAAATTGACATAATAGAAATGTTTTATTCTATGTGTCCTCCTTCTTTCTCAATAACTGCCTTCACACACTTCCTGAAACTTGCGCAAGTGTTCATCAAATATTGGGGTGACAACTTCTCCCATTCTTCTCTAATAGTATCTTCCAGACTTTCTCGTAATAGTTTTGCTCATAGTCATTCTCTTCTTTCCATTATAAACAGTCTTTATGGACACTCCAACTATTTTTGAAATCTCCTTTGGTGTGACGAGTGTATTCAGCAAATCACACACTCTTTGACGTTTGCTTTCCTGATTACTCATATGGGCAAAAGTTTCTGAAAAGGTATGGATAATAGTGTTAGGTATGCAGGGCTTTAGATTACCTTAATTTGGGCACATCAGATGCTGGAATCGGCGGAGGGGGTGGGTGCGGGATTAGATTTTTCAACAGTAATTCCTGTTTTCTCAGACTATTTCAGATATATTCAAGAGTATGAAGGCATGGATTCCACAAGTCTAATTTCCAGAAGTATTGATCAGCATATGGCCAGCTGATTTAATTCCAAAATCACAGGACTGCATGCAGGCAGATAATTCATATGTCATATGTTTCACTGCGTTTGTTATGTGAGCGGCCTGAACTTATAGGTCGCCCACGAGGCATGGTTGTTGAGAGAAAACCTTTGGCGTACAACATACGAGTCAATCTCCAAGCTCTCATCACCTCTCATTGGCCGAAACGGGTGATTTAGACCAATCAAACGGCGCAAATATGTCATACCTGCTGCCAGACAATAGTCTGGTCTTGTCTGTCTTTTATGTTTTGTGTGTCACTTCCTGTTTTATTTTGTTAAGTTTTCCCTCATGTGTCTTGTCTGTCGTCTTTACTTCCTGTTCCCCGCTCATCCTGACCTCTGTCCTGATTACCTGTCTCCGCCCTAATTTGCTTCACCTGTGTCTAGTTGTCTTCCCTCCCTTTTGTGTATTTAAACCCTGTCTTTTCCCCTTGTCAGTCGCCAGTTTGTAACTCCAGTAGTTCAGACCAGCATACTTGACCTCGTTTGTTCGTTTGCTTGCCTGTTTTTTGACCTGTTTTGGATTCCTCGGTTTTTCGTCTTCTGCCTGATCCCTGTCGGTTTTTGTCTGCCTCATCTGATCTGGTTTTGACCTTCTCGCCCTGACTACCGGTACGTGAGTTTGCCTAGTCCTTATGTCCTGTTGCTCGATTGTTAGCCTGCCTGTGTATGACCTGTTTCCGTCCCTGACCTCCCTTTGCTTTTCCCCAGTCGGGGAAAAGACTCCTAACACCGCTCGGGAGACGGGCTGCTGCCCTCGATCCGGAGGACGAATCTGAGGAGAAAATCCCCAACCATTATCCTCAAGATTCTGTCACTCATTATATTTTTCACCTGTGTGTGAACAATAAACCTTTTGGAACTAACTTTTGTTGTCGGAGTTCTGCATTTGGATTCTGTGGTTTGTGCTAACGTTATCACAAAATATGACTTCTGCGGGAAGCATGAATACTTGTGCTTTCCTGTTCGGTACATATGTGTTGTTGTTGTCAATGTTTTGTCTGTCCGTGTATGAACAAGCCTTGCATAGTATAACCGATGTGTTTTACGGGAGAAAAAAGCAGGGGCGAGTGAGTCAATACTTTCGTTTACACTCTGCTCTGCCTTTTTTTATTTTTAATTTGGGGACACTAATTTGGGGACATTTAATTTGGGCACACCGTTAGTCGGCCCAGCCAAGTGTTAATCTAAAGGCCTGGTATGATTATGACATCAATATATGTTTGGTTTCAAAACAATTGACGTAGTGCCTGCTGAGAAAAAACAACTAAATGTTCATTGTAAATTTTGCTTCCCCACCCTGTACAGTTGGTGGTGTCAGTAGCTGAACTGAAGATCTGTTTGCAATCCAACAAAAAGGTCAGAACTGTCACAGTTTAGTCTGAACCATGGATCAAAAAACAACTTAGCAAAGATAATGACATCCCATAATAACTTTATGCCTCCATAGCCTCAGAATCAAACTCGCCTATGCAGAAGAAACGCTGACATTTCAGCTTCAAACTTTTCTTTCTTTCATTCTTTTCTTTTAGGAACAACAGCACTTCTATAGCTTTATTGCTTTGTCACTTTCTTTGACTCTAATGTTGTTTCTTTACGGTTCTCATCCCATCTTTGGTCAAAGGTTCCGTGGTTAGTTTTCCTCACTATGGGAGACCAATGTAGTGACTCACTACCACCCTCTAGTGGTGACATAAATCCCCTGGCCCATTGCTGGAAATAAACCAGTTCATATCTCTACAGTCAAATGCATTGGCATCTTTGACAGAACTTCAGAGATTTTATCTAAACACTCAAAAGATTTTTTTTATTTGAAGGCAGAAATAGCACATATAGCCCCTTTAAACCCATAGAGACACCGCGCTATCTCTGAGATAGTTCCCAGATGAAGCTTGCTCTCTATTTAACCTTGCTTATGTGATTTATTTTCATTAATTACAGTATTCTTCTCTGTATTTTGAATTTTTCCAAGTGAAATCAGGTATTTCTGAGAATTAATGTACTGATCATGTAGACCAGGGGTGTCAAACTCATTTTAGTTCAGGGCCACATACAGCCTAATATGATATGAAATGGGCCGGACCAGTAAAATCATTTCAATAATAGGATAAGAACTTTATAAATAATGTCAACTCCATAGTTTTCTGTATGTTTTAGAGTGAAAAAAGTAAATTCCGTAACGAAAATGTTTATATCTACAAACTGTACTGAAGAAATATGAACAACCTGAAAATTCTTATGAAAAATAAGTGCAATTTTAACAATGTTATGCCTCAGTTTATCATTTATACATATGCATCACACAAATACACAAAACATTTAATAACAGGCAGAATATTGGTACACATACTTTTCTTAAGACATTTCAGGTTGATCATATTTTTTTAAAAGGCTAGTCTGTAAATTAAACATATTTGTGTAATTTTGCTTTTTTTTTATACACTAAAACGAAAAGGAAAAACTGCAGGTTTCATTATTTATGGGGTATTATGGTAGTATTTTACTGGTCTGACCCACTTTTGATTGAATTGACTAAACTTATTTGAACATCTTTGCTTATTAATTTCTTCAGTGTAATTTTTGCATTTCACAAATTCATCCCAGGGCCGGATTGGACCCTTTGGCGGGCAGGTTTTGGCCCCCGGGCCGCATGTTTGACACCTGTGATGTAGACGTTCCTAAAAATTCTGATTAAAGTTAAAGGTTATTATATCAGCAACAGAGAAAACTGAAGAAAAGTGACTTTCCAGTCAAATCTATCATTAACTGAACATAAACCCAGTGGTTCCATTCACTGTCATTTGTTAAACTCCATCGGTTTTCCTGGGAATCAGTGTTGTAGAAGATGACGGTGTTTCCACATAACTATGGACCCTCTGAACGTTCAAATGGGTCATATCTGATGACCATGAAAAGACGACAAACTGTATTTACACCAATTATTGACATGTATTGATAGTATTAGTGGATCAACAGGTATTAAACAGTTTTGATCAGTAGATGGTTTTGGTCCTAGATGGATATTTGGGTCTTTCTGGGTGAAAACCAACTAATAACTCCAAAAGTATTGGTCGTATCAATAAACTGTTTTCATCTGTCTGATCCTTGGCCCAAAATACACAAGTACTCCTAAAGGCCCAAGGCTAGCTCTGTCCTCAGTTTCTCACTTTTTGTAATATAGATATATATCAGTTAGGGATGTAACAATTACTGGTATAATGATAACCACGGTAAATTGCCAACGGTTAGTATTACCGTTTAAATTCTAATTATTATGATAACCGTGTTTGATTACCGCACTTTTCCAGAGAAAACGCCGATGTAAAGAATATGCTTTTAGGTCAAATATTTGAGTATAGATTTAATTTATTACAATTTTAATTGTGTATACCTAAATATTTGAACCAATATACACTTTTAAAGTCTTTGAAAAGGTTCGTTAAGCATCTTTGTGTTATTTATGCAATAAATCATATACATTTTTCAAATTAGATTTTATATATGTTTTTGTGACTTTGGCTTTTTGTGTGATATAGTTAGGTTAAAGTGAAAAAAATAATAGGCAGATGATATGAAGTTTGTGCTGAAAAAAAAAGATACTAAACATGGGTATAGTAAACATTTGTTTATATAGTATATAAAGGTAAAATTAAAAGTACTGAAAAACGGCCAAATAGGCTCAGACCACTAAGGGTTATACTTGAATGTTTCTGCAGCAGAAAGTGCATTGTGCCAATTATTTTATTTATTTATTTAATTTTTTTTCTAAATACAACTTGGTTAAATTATTTGCAGGTGTGTATCAGTACTTTTTGAACATTTTGAGCACAATTCAACAATACCACGATAATAATGATAACCATGATAATTTTGGTCACAATAACGTGATATGAAATTTCATATCGTTACATCCCTAATATCAGTTACCTTATGGTTGGAATATGCCAAATACGGGCGTGATATACTTGTTGCACTGAAATATTGCGAATGAAGGCATTATCTAATTTAATCTTGTTGTGCGTTGGGGTAATGTAAAACCTCTTCTCGGTCTCAGAAAGTCGGCCCTGAACATGACTCCTGGGGGTGTTGGTCAGGTGCTCATTTCAGCATCTCATTTACAGCCTCAGTCAGGACAAATGTAATGCATGCGTATAAATTATATAATTGAAAGTTATGAGCTGCTCGACTGAGTGTAGCATCGGTTTGGACAGAGGTCACTGAGAACCTCAATGAGGAAAAATAGAAGTCATTCTTTGGGGGTTAAAAAAAAAAAAAAAAAAAAAGTCATCATAGTAAGAAGGTAAGAAAATTCCCTCCAGTCTTGACCATTAAAGAATTCATGAAATATTCAAGCCAAGTTGCATATATTGTGGTTAGGGTGGCTATACTATTAAGTGTTCCTCAGAGCTTTGATGTGCCATTATTAGCTGTGTGCACGGGTGACTACGGCATACTAAATGCTCATTCAGTGGGTTAATCCAAATATTCTTTTTTCCTTTCCAGGACTCAGTGGGGCATTCATTAATTTCTTCATGTAATTATCGCTCTTCCATTGGCTCAAACAGAAGTAGATTCCCTTTAAATCCCACTCAACACTATGAGGGGATTAGGGGCCAGGGGCTCAGTGAATATAACAAGTTCTGACTGTTTAAACTTTATGAACTGGCACTCTATCCAGCTGGGTGCCGTAGTCGTAATAATGATTTACACATATTAGTTCAGACGCGACTTGTCCTTTTTTATTTAGGAGCTGCATACCCGTTTTAACTGAGGCTAAAAAACTGTTAACACCTCATGAAAAATTACAACAACTGTGAAATAATTTGCTCATTTTGCAGCTTCGGCTACCAAAGCGGGTTATTTGAGTTGACCGCATCAGTTTTTTGTGTGACTTTCAAATGCAAAGTCATCTGTTAAACTACAGTAAAAAGAAAAAATTGGTATTATTTATTCAAGTGCGACAGATAAACATGCACAGACTGGAGAGATAAAGAAAAAAAATGGACATATGTATTAGTTAAACAGTGCAACAGCAGGCTGATGTCTCCATTTTGTTCATTCTGTGCACATCTCTTAGTACTAATAAAAAACAGCTCATTTAGTCTTGACTGTGTAATTTTTCAGCACCTTTGATTTGGGTGTGAAGTGTTAGACTAAGTGTTTTTGTAGAGCTTACACCACAATGGGGGGAAAAAAGTGCTGCACATGTGTCGATGGGTGTTTGGAAATCAGAGTGTCTGCCAGGTTCAAAGAGAACCACAGCTGAAAATTAGCATTGTCTCTCACTTTAGCAGTGATTCACATTGTGTATTCACAGGAAAATCTACTCTCGTGTGTACTTGGCAGTTACTTATGAGTTATATGTCTGTACCTGTTATTCCTATTACATATACATATTCTGCGTGAAAGCCATGATATGATGTTCCCAGTCTAGTGTTAATCATGTCCCATAAAGACCCAGTGCTGCTTTTGTGATCGTTCCCAAATAAATTTCTCTTTAGATTAACCTTTTTTAAGTGATTTATCAGCAGTTATAAGGCTGCACGATATGGGAAAAACTGACATTGTGATGTTTTTTGACCCTGTAATATGAAAAAATACTTAGGAGTATATAGTAGCTGTGTGGTGGCGACGTAAATGGTCAAACTAATTAGTTGTGTTACCTCTCTTTGTGGGCAATAGGTGCAAGGCGCTATTGACACAGAACACGCGGTTTCAGTATCATCCTTCTTGTAGCCGAAATAATTCCAGATAACTGGCATTGCTTTTCTTTTGGCACCAAGTCTTCATTTACGGTGATTTTCTCTTATTCATTGCTCATTTTTAGCTTACCGGCCGACAGGCCATAAACTATTGTCGTCTGGTCATCCATTACAAAAATTTCAATCATCTTCTTCTCCGAAACTACAATTCCGATTGACTTCAAACTTGGTATACAGCTTCTTTATGATGACGTCAACAAAAGTTAGTGAAATTATTTGGATCCAGATCTGATTCTGGATTTGGTGCCACTTTGAAAAATGTCCCCGTTATAAGAGATAGGAAGTGGATGGATGCAATAACTGCATAAATATAAACAAAATCCAGTGTAAATTTCTACAGTCCAGCCCTGATGGGGAGATGACCAAACGTAATGGCCACATGCTGATCAGGATCTTCTTCTGGACCGGGAACTAAAATTTAACATGGGCTCTTATGGGGAAAACATTTCAGTCGTCTTCTTCTCCCAAACTCCAGTTCTGATTGACTTCAAACTTGGTATACAGCTTCTTTATGATGATGTCACACAAGGTATTGAAATTATTTCGATCCGGATCTCATTCTGGATTTGGTGCGACTTTGAAAAATTTTCCCATTATAACAGATAGGAAGTGGATTGATCCAATAAATCAGTATCAATGATATCAAGTTGGAATTTGAATTTTTACAGATCTGATTGGAATATGACCAAAACATAGGCTATTTCTGTAATATAATAAGTACACATAACTTGGTGATAATAAATGGCATCTGGATACATTCCCAAAGCTTTTAATTGGCCGGTAAGCTACAGGGCCATTGGTCCTATTTTTTTTAAGTCCAGGCTGAAACCGGCTCTGTTCAACTGTGCATAGAACAACGAAAGGGTTCTTTCTGCACTCTTCTCTTTTACTTTATTTTAATTGATTGTTATTTATGTTTTATTGATTATGTGTTAATTGTAATTGTGTGTTTTAACCTGTCTCTTTTCCATTTTTGTAAAGCACGGTGAATTTCTTGTGTATGAATTATGCTATACAAATAAATTTGTCTGGCTTTTTTTTTTTTTTTTTTTTTTTTTTTAAGTTTTTGTTTGTTGTTAGTTGTTTTTTGGAAAGCTGGACATGCTTATACCTGTGCTGAGAGGATATACCATGCACCGTGGTCATGGAATAATCTTCAAAAACCTGTAAAAGTACATACATTAATTTCTATGAATGATTTTAAATGCATCATGGAAAATGCAGTGAAGGAGGAATATCACTGTTTTCTTGATGCCATTATGCTTGGATAGTTGTTATTGTGTTTTATTGTTCATTGTGTATCATATGTGTTTTATGTTGTTTGGACTTTGTATGGCTGCTACCTTGGCCAGATCTCCCTTGCAAAAGAGATTCCTAATCTCAATGGGACTTCCTGGTTAAATAAAGGTAAAATAAAATAAATAAAATACATACTGAAAATGTGTCCTAATAAAAAGATTATTTAACCTCCTGAGACCCAGGAAATGTCAGCAAAGTACAAGCTTTTTTTGTTTTTTATTAAATAAGTGCCTATATTGGAAACATGATGCAACAGTTTTTTCAGATGCAGTTTTTAAATTTTTTATGGAATGTCCTTTGTGGTGGACAG
>NC_043963.1:13555239-13602904 GCF_902148855.1 Sphaeramia orbicularis | reverse complement strand
TATTATATTTTCTTTCGACACACTTTATACAGGTATCATATCAATAGTAAGTCAAAGCATTGGCCTCTTTTTTGTTTGTTTGTTTGTTGAAAAGCCAATAAAAGTTTAAGTAAAAAAAAAATAAAAATCCAGTTCATATCCAATACATTGCTACATTTGGCAGAATTCAGCATATATGGTAGTGTATGTATGTATATAATACCTTTTTTCTCTTTTTCACTTGTGAAGGCAAACACTTCTGTTTTTCTATATTCTTATTCTTATTTTTTATTTTGATATCTGCTTCTTTTAACTGTTTGCACCAACAGAACCATGACAAATTCCTTGTAATGTAAAAATTACTTGGCAATAAATCTGATTCTGAGCTCTGTTTTAACACTCATGATAATTTAGATAATTTTTTAATTCTGCAAAATAGAGCTGCAACTGATTAATCGATTAGGTGCTTGAAGCGAATGCAAAAATTCACAATGGATTAATCGTCTCGAATTGATTGAAGGGAAATATTCTATTGCAGTTTTCCTGAATTGAAGCCTCTTTGTGCATCACAATAAGCGTCCGTGTGAAACGCAACAGTGGAACCAATGTTTCAGCAGAGAAATAAAGGAAACAAAGCTTTGATTCAGGAGAATTGTGGTTGAATGATTTTTTTTTTTTTTTTTTTTTCACTTTGAGTCGATTAATCATTTCAGCTCTACTGCAAAGTAAAAATACACTTTACAGCCCCTTTAATGTGAGGCACAGTGACAAAAAACCCACCTGTCAGATATACTAACAATTATTATACGATGAAAGTCCACTCTACATTATTAAACACTAGAAACAAACCTTCTTTTACTACAGAGCATAAAGCCAGTGTCTGATTTCACTTTCAGTATTGTCTGACTTTTTGAAGAACAAAACACTAATAATAAAATAAAAAACAGAACAAAACAGCGACAACAAAGAAAAGATATTTCAGATTCTTTAGATTTGTTTGCCGCCTATAATCCATCATCGTCCTTATTGATATTTCAGTGAGGAAATAATCTAGTC
Organism: Sphaeramia orbicularis; assembly: GCF_902148855.1. Taxonomy (NCBI): domain Eukaryota; kingdom Metazoa; phylum Chordata; class Actinopteri; order Kurtiformes; family Apogonidae; genus Sphaeramia; species Sphaeramia orbicularis. Next base: position 13,601,869 of record NC_043963.1, on the reverse strand, counting down.
TTTCTGAAGATGTCGACCTAAAATCTGTCTGGAAGGAGCAGCGTGTCTTGCATGTGAATGGAGGCCTGGCATATAAAAAATAACAAACCCAGCCATATTCTGTAAAAAAAAAACAAAAAAAAAAAAAAAAAACTTGCTACAGAATTGGTGAAGCAGCTTTCGGGCTCTTAGGACAGATGGTAAAACAAAAAAGGGAAAACATCAGATTGCAGGTTACAATGAACAGAAGCGCTCAAAGACGAGAGAAAGCAAAACAGTCTTATTCAAGCAAATGATAGGCATTATTACAGAAAACTTGGCAGTGATGGTTGTGGCAGCATTTCAGATGGTGGAATTTTTCCAAAGGCAGTGAAGAGCTCTGAAGAAGCAGGTGTTTTGTTTTTTTTTTTAATTATTCTTATAATTGTGCATTGATTCCTCAGATAAGAGTAAAGAAACGGTGCCTAAGGGCTTTCACTTATGCAATTACAGCTGATTCCTGAAGCTGGAGTGGCAGTATCCAAAAACTGCTGAAACACCTGATCTGTTTTAGTAGCTGCTTAGACCTGAGTACAAACTTTACTGTGATTACAGGGTGGGGAAGCAAAATTTACAATATTTTGAGGTAGGGATTGAAAGACAGTGTATGACCAATTAGTTTATTGAAAGTCATGAGAATTTATTTGCCACAAGAAAATTGACATAATAGAAAATGTTTTTATTCTATGTGTCCTCCTCTTTCTCAATAACTGCCTTCACACACTTCCTGAAACTTGCGCAAGTGTTCCTCAAATATTCGGTGACAACTTCTCCCATTCTTCTTTAATAGTATCTTCCAGACTTTCTCGTAATAGTTTTGCTCATAGTCATTCTCTTCTTTCCATTATAAACAGTCTTTATGGACACTCCAACTATTTTTGAAATCTCCTTTGGTGTGACGAGTGCATTCAGCAAATCACACACTCTTTGACGTTTGCTTTCCTGATTACTCATATGGGCAAAAGTTTCTGAAAAGGTATGGATAATAGTGTTAGGTATGATATGACATCAATATATGTTTGGTTTCAAAACAACTGACGTAGTGCCTGCTGAGAAAAAACAACTAAATGTTCATTGTAAATTTTGCTTCCCCACCCTGTATGTGTCCTTCTTTCTCAATAACTGCCTTCACACGCTTCCTGAAACTTGCGCAAGTGTTCCTCAAATATTCGGGTGACAACTTCTTCCATTCTTCTTTAATAGTATCTTTAAGAAAGTCGACATTGCTGTGTGATGTTCTATTGGTAGCATGTTCTAAAACGCCCCAAATAGCAGAATCCAGAGGGTTTAGATCTGGGCTAGAAGGCGGACATAAACATGATTCCCAAAAATTGCTGAAGTTGGATTTGTTGCTGTTGTCAACAAGTGTTTTGGTGTTCTTGTGTAAGATTTGAACTTCAAATCATATTTTACTGCATTTCTAACGGTCTTGTTGTCTACCTCAAGTTCAGTTGCCATTTTTCTCATGGATTTGGTTGGATCCTTTAGGATTTTGGATTTGAGAGCTTTAATAAAAGCTTTGGTACGTTTTTTGTTGCTTCCTCCACTTCCAGACTTTCTCGTAATAGTTTTGCTCATAGTCATTCTCTTCTTTCCATTATAAACAGTCTTTATGGACACTCCAACTATTTTTGAAATCTCCTTTGGTGTGATGAGTGCATTCAGCAAATCACACACTCTTGACGTTTGCTTTCCTGATTACTCATATGGGCAAAAGTTTCTGAAAAGGTATGGATAATAGTGTTAGGTATGATTATGACATCAATATATGTTTGGTTTCAAAACAATTGACGTAGTGCCTGCTGAGAAAAAACAACTAAATGTTCATTGTAAATTTTGCTTCCCCACCCTGTATATCATAGATTAACCCAGGGGTGTCAAACATGTGGCCCGGGGGCCAAATCCCGCCCGCGAAAGGGTCCAGTCCGGCCCTTGGGATGAATTTGTGAAATGCAAAAAATTACACTAAGATATGAACAATCCTTTTAGTTCAGGTTCCACATTCAGACCAATTCAATCTCAAGTGGGCAGGACCAGTAAAATACTATCCTAATAACATGTAAATAATGACAACTCCAAATTTTTCTCTTTGTAAATGTAAATATTTTCATGTATTTACACTAAAACAAAGTATAATTTTGCAAAAAATGTCAATAACCTGTAATGTCTTACGAGAAGTAAGTGCAATTTTAACAAGATTCTGTCTGGTTGATGATGTCCTCCCCTCTTTGGGCTCTGCGTGCTGGGCTCCACCCCCCCACCCCCCATAGCCATATTAATTTAAATTTATTCATATAAACTCAAAACACATAGTAACTGATACAAATACATTGTTACAAATATTAAATTATTTAACTAGTAGTATTGTGACTGCCTCCGCCGCTACCGCTGCCACAATAATTCTAGCAAATTAGGCTACTGGTATTATTAAATATTTTTGTATTATTACAACAATTATTATTTTCCCCCTCACTCCCCCCTCTCTTTCTCACTTTCATTTGCACCCCCCTCTTCCCCTTTTCCCTATCACCCTAACCGAGCTATATGGTTTAGTTGCTATTTACATTTATGATCTTTTTCTTTGTAATATGACATTGTTGTTGTTGTTGTTGTGTCAATACTCTGTCATTGTTGTTGTTTTTGGTTTGTTTGTTTTTGTTTGTTTGTTTGAGTTTCCCTTTGTTTATGTGTGTTGTTGTTTTTCTGTCCACATTGTCTTGTTAACTATCACTAAAAAAAAAAAAAAAACAAGATTCTGTCTGTTACTCAATGTTTTGTGTGTTGTAGATCCACTGAGATCTGTAAATTATAATGTACATGTGGAAATGATAAACTGAGACAGGATATTGTTAAACTTACGCTTATTTTTTCAGTTTATTCATTTTATTCACATCTTTTGAAAGGATAGTTTGTAGATGTAAACCTTTTCATAATGTAAATTTACTTTTTTCACTCTAAACATAGAGAAAAGTTTAGAGTTGACATTATTTATATATTATTATGTTAATATTTTACTGGTTCGGCCCACTTCAGGTCAAATTTAGCTGAATCTGGTCCCTGAACTAAAATGAGTTTGACACCCCTGCCTTAACCCATAAAGACCCAAACAGCCACCAGTGACCAAAACTATTTAGTCATGTAAACTGTTTAATACCTGTTGATCCACTAATTCTATCAATACATGTAAATAATTGGTGTAAAATACAGTTTGTCATCTTTTCACGGTCATCAGATATGACCCATTTGGATGTTCAGAGGCTCCATAGTTACCGTGGAAACACCGTCATCTTCTACAACATTGATTCACCAGTAAAACCCATGGAGTTGGATCAGTGACAGAGGATGGAGACACTAGTTTTGTTCAGTTAATGATAGATTTTACAGAAAAAGTCGCATTTTCTTCAGTTTTGTCTGGTTCCGATATTATAATTGTTTAACTGTAGCTTTGATAGTTGTCAAAGATCCTGAATAGCTCAGTTGGTAGAACATCAGGCTTATATTAGGGTTCAGGGATCAAGTCTCTGATTGTGTGTTAGATTTTTTGTTTGTTTTTTTTTTCCTTCAGAACAAAATCTTCACTATGTAAATATAAATATCTTAAAATTCTGTGCTTAAATTTTGTACTTTAAGAACATTTATTTCTACCCACCGTTCTTTGCACTGGTGTGTTGCATATGCTGCTGTAAACTGTCAAATTTCCCCATGGTGAGATTAATAAAGTCTTATCTTATCTATCTTATGTTACATGATCAGTGAATTAAATATAGGAAAAAATCTGATTTTTACATTTAAAAAAACAAACACACCTCAAAATACAGAGGATAATATTACAGTAAATGGTGATAAGTTACTTAAAGGAGTGATATTTTGCTTTTTTAAATGGAATCATGTCATACCCGCAGCCAGACGTTAGTCTGGTCTCGTCTGTCTTTTATGTTTTGTTGTCGTTTCCTGTTTTATTTTGTTAAGTTTCCCCTCATGTGTCTTGTCTGTCGTCTTTACTTCCTGTTCTGTTCTCCCTGACCTCTTACCTGATTACCTGTCTCCGCCCTGATTTGCTCCACCTGTGTCTAGTTGTCTTCCCTCCCTTTTGTGTATTAAACCCTGTCCTTTCCCCTTGTCAGTCGCCAGTTTGTAACTCTCGTAGTTCTTACCAGCGTCTTGACCTCGTTTGTTCGTTTTGTCTGCCTGTTGTGACCTTTTTTGGATTCCTCTGGTTTTTTGCCTACTGCCTGCTCCCTGTCGGTTTTTGTCTGCCTCATCTGGTTTCCTGGTTTCGATCTTCTCGCCCTGACTTTCTGGTACGTGAGTATTTGTCTAGCCCTTATGTCCTGTTGCCTGAGTGATAGGCTGCCTGTGCATGACCTGTTTCCGTCCCTGACCTCCCTTTGCTTTTCCCCAGTCGGGGAAAATACCCCAACGCCGCTCGGGGAGACGGGCTGCCGCCCTCGAACCGAGGACGAATCAGAGGAGGATATCTCCAACCATTATCCTCAAGATTCTGTCATTATTATTATTCTTTCACCTGTGTGTGAATAATAAATCTTTTGAACCTTATTTTTGTGTCCGAGTTACTGCATTTGGATTCAGTGTTTGTACTAGCCGCATTACAGTACAAACTGGCCATAAATGAATCCAGCAGAACTCACACAGGTCAAGGAGGCTATCCAGTCCCAGGGGCACAGGCTGGGTGGACATGAGCAGGTTCTCCACACCCTCCTCGATAAAATGAACCAGCACTACTCATCACCCAACTCACCAGTACCCAAGCTGCGGCTGCAGCTGCGTCAGGCGAGAATCGGGCCGCTACCCCGCCAGTTCGAGACTCGGTTGAGCCGAACATTCCGGCGCCATCCAAATATTCTGGTAATCCTGATACCTGTCGTGATTTTTTCACCCAGCTCCAGTTAATTTTTGCTTCCCAGCCCGTTCGATTTGCTAAAGACTCTGTTAAGATTGCCTATGTGGCCAGCCTGTTGGAAGGCCCTCCTTTAAGCTATTTCAAGCCCTTTTTGAGCAAAATTCCCCTGCTGTTCAGTCTTTTTCGACCCTTGTATCAGAACTTAAGAGGGTTTATGACCACCCGGTTCGGAGCCAATTTGCTGGTCATCAGCTCATGAGGCTTAGACAGGGAGATAACAATCAGGCAGTATGTGAGCGCCTTTCGTTCCCTAGCGGTTGAATCGGGGTGGAACAACCAGGCCCTGATTACCGCTTTTTGACCGGCCTAAGTCGTTCTGTTGGCCGGGAGATGGCGCTTCGCCAACAGCTGCACTCCTTAGACGACGTCATCACCGAGGCTATCCGGGTCGCAGATCAAGAGTCTGTGTGGCAGTCAGAAGAACCCGAGGTCCGCACTCCGACTAGCAAGGGACCTGGTCGTGAGGTGGTTCGTTCCCCAGTTGCTGAGTCCAGCGCAATAAAGAGCCGATGCAACTGGGCCGGGCTCACATCTCGGCTGCTGAACGCCGACGACGTTTGGTTGAAGGCCTCTGTTTATACTGCGGACAAGGAGGGCACAGAGTCAGCAGCTGTGCCTTAAGACCAGATGCTAAGACAGGTGAGGGGTCGCTACTGAGCCGAACTGTTTGTCTGTCCACTGTCACTCGTCCGTTTCCTGTGGTTCTTCTGTGCTCTGATTCTCTGTCTCTCCAGCACCCCGTCCTGATCGATTCCGGTTCCGACGCTAATCTTATGGATCAGAACTGGTACTTAAGTTGGGACTCAGCTCTACTCCTATCCAGCGTCCACTAGAAGCTCGAGCCCTGATGATCACGTGATCTGCAGGATAACCCACTGTACTGAGCCGGTCGCTGTGCAGTTTATGGACGGACACACTGAGACATCAGTTTTCATATTTACAACTCAGACACTCAGCCACTTATCCTGGGTTATCCTTGGTTGCAGAAACACGAACCTTTTATTGATTGGGGCACGGGGGAGGTTTATTCGTGGGGTAAAGAATGTGGAGCTCGTTGCAAGTTTGTTAAGTTACCTGTTTGTCCTCCCAAGATGCCTCAGATCTCCGTGGCCCCGGTTAGTGTTCCTCAGGAGGAGGATAAAGACTTTCCTGCACTAGAAAAAGTTCCTCCATGTTACCATGACCTTAAGGAGGTATTCAGTAAGTCTAAGGCTACGGCCCTACCTCCTCATCGCCCTTATGACTGTTCTATTGAATTACGACCTGGTACTTCTCCTCCTAAAGGGAGATTATATTCCCTGTCCGGCCCAGAGAACCTGGCTATGAAAAAGTATATAGACGAGTCCCTGGCAGCTGGGTTAATTCGGCCCTCGTCGTCGCCTGCAGGAGCAGGCTTCTTTTTTGTTGATAAGAAGGATAAGTCTCTAAGACCATGCATAGACTATAGGGGCTTAACGACATTACAATTCGTAACAGATATCCTTTGCCGCTGATGTCATCAGCATTCGAACTGTTACACGGGGCCAAAATTTTCTCCAAACTAGACCTTCGCAATGCTTACCATTTGGTTAGGATTAGAGAAGGAGATGAGTGGAAGACAGCCTTCAACACCCCCAGTGGCCACTACGAGTACCTGGTAATGCCTTTTGGCCTCACCAACGCCCCTGCTGTTTCCAGGCCCTTGTAACGACGTGCTCAGGGATATGCTAAATGTGTTTGTGTTTGTATATCTGGACGACATTCTGATTTTTTCCCCAGACGAGGAGACACACATTCAACATGTTCGCCAGGTGCTTCAAAGGCTACTCGCCAACCAATTATTCGTCAAGGCAGAAAAGTGCGAGTTCCACCAGCCCACGGTTTCTTTTCTGGGATTCATCATTTCTGAGGGAAGCGTCCAGATGGACCCTGAGAAGGTTAGTGCGGTGAGGGAGTGGCCTACTCCTGTTTCCCGGAAGGATGTTCAAAGGTTTCTTGGCTTCGCTAACTTTTATAGAAAGTTTATTCGGGGTTCAGCAGTGTGGCTGCCCCTCTGCATGCTCTCACCTCTTCCAATCTGTTCAGGTGGAGTCCGGAAGCTGATAAGGCGTTTAACCGCCTAAAGGGGGCGTTCTCCACCGCCCCTGTCCTGTCCGTCCCTGATCCAGCTCTGCAGTTTGTGGTGGAAGTCGATGCCTCTGATTTGGGAGTGGGGGCTGTCATATCTCAACGCTCCCCTGCTGACAATAGGCTCCACCCCTGCGCCTACCTGTCAAGAGACTGTCTCCAGCTGAGAGGAATTATGACATTGGTAATCGTGAGCTGTTGGCCATCAAGGTGGCGTTGGAGGAATGGCGGCATTGGCTGGAGGGGACGGATGTGCCGTTTCTCATTTGGACTGATCATAAGAACCTCGAATACCTCCGATCGGCTAAGCGCCTCAACTCCCGTCAGGCCAGGTGGGCTCTATTTTTCACTCGCTTCAACTTCACCCTTTCCTACCGTCCTGGCTCCAAGAATGGGAAGCCGGACGCTCTCTCCAGAGTCTTCTCTCCTGACACATCTGTTTCTGAACCTGAAACTATTCTACCCAGTTCCTGTATGGTGGGGCTTTTCAATGGGGTTGAAAATTGGTTATGGAGGCCCTGAATGACTGTGAGATCCCGGATGGCGTACCGCCAGACCGCCTGTTTGTCCCTCCTCACCTCCGCCCCCAGGTGATCCAGTGGGGCCACGCTTCCAAGATGGCGTGCCACCCCGGGGTGAAGAGGACCCTGTTTGTGCTAAAGCAACGTTTTTGGTGGACAGCCATGGAGAAGGACGTCGCAGAATACGTGGCCGCCTGTCCTGTATGTGCTGTCAATAAGACCTCCAATAAGTCTCCCATGGGGGAGCTGCGGCCGTTACCTATCCCCAAACGACCCTGGTCGGACATTGCTCTGGACTTCGTGACTGGTTTGCCCTTGTCCAATGGTAACACAGTTGTTCTTTCTGTAGTGGATAGGTTCTCTAAGATGGTGCACTTTATTCCCCTACCTAAGCTCCCTTCAGCTAAGGAAACGCAGAGGCGCTGTTGACTCATGTTTTTCGCCTCATGGTTTCCCTAGAGACGTGGTCTCCGATAGGGGGCCCAGTTCATTGCTAGTTTTTGGAAAGCCTTTTGTTCTCTCTTGTGTGCTTCTGTCAGTTTGTCTTCTGGTTTTCACCCGCAGACCAACGGCCAAACGGAAAGGCTTAATCAGGTCCTGGAGGTGGGTCTCCGTGTGTTGGCTTCTCAGAACCCCGCCTCCTGGAGTCGTCATCTGGTGTGGGTGGAGTTTGCTCACAACTCGCTTCCCAGTGCTTCTTCTGGTCTTTCACCTTTTCACGTGGTGTATGGTTATCAGCCGCCCTTGTTTCCTTCACTGGAGAAGGAAGTGGGCGTGCCTTCGGCCTTGGCTCTAATCCACAGATGCAAGAGGACCTGGACTCGAGCTAGACAAGCCCTGTTGAAGGCTTCAGGCCGTTACAAGACCTCGGCGGATTCACGTAGAAGCCCCGCTCCCGTTTACCATCCGGACCAGCGGGTTTGGCTGTCGGCCAAACATCTTCCTCTTCGTATTGAGAGTCGCAAGTTGGCACCCAGGTTTGTAGGTCCATTTCCTATCTCGAAAATAATTAATCCTGTTTCTGTACGCCTTAAACTGCCAAGGTCTATGAGGATCCATCCCACTTTCATGTGAGCCAAATCAAACCCGTAAAGACAGCCACCTGGTCCCCACCCAACCTCCACCTCCTCCTCGGATGATTGATGGGGATCCAGCCTACACGGTCCGACGTCTTATGGCTGCTCGTCGGCGAGGGAGAGGTTCCAGTACCTCGTGGATTGGGAGGGTTATGGACCTGAGGAACGCTCCTGGGTGCCGGCTTCCCGGATTCTGGACCCGGACCTGATACGACAGTTCCATCGGAGTCATCCTGATGTCCCTGGTCCGTCTGGTGCCGTCCCTAGGAGGGGGGTACTGTCATACCCGCAGCCAGACGTTAGTCTGGTCTCGTCTGTCTTTTATGTTTTGTTTGTCGTTTCCTGTTTTATTTTGTTAAGTTTCCCCTCATGTGTCTTGTCTGTCGTCTTTACTTCCTGTTCCTGTTCTCCCTGACCTCTTACCTGATTACCTGTCTCCGCCCTGATTTGCTCCACCTGTGTCTAGTTGTCTTCCCTCCCTTTTGTGTATTTAAACCCTGTCCTTTCCCCTTGTCAGTCGCCAGTTTGTAACTCTCGTAGTTCTTACCAGCGTCTTGACCTCGTTTGTTCGTTTTGTCTGCCTGTTGTGACCCTTTTTGGATTCCTCGGTTTTTTGCCTACTGCCTGCTCCCTGTCGGTTTTTGTCTGCCTCATCTGGTTTCCTGGTTTCGATCTTCTCGCCCTGACTTTCTGGTACGTGAGTATTTGTCTAGCCCTTATGTCCTGTTGCCTGAGTGATAGCTGCCTGTGCATGACCTGTTTCCGTCCCTGACCTCCCTTTGCTTTTCCCCAGTCGGGGAAATACCCCAAACGCCGCTCGGGGAGACGGGCTGGCCCCCCGAACCGGAGGACGAATCAGAGGAGGATATCTCCCACCTTTATCCTCAAGATTCTGTCATTATTATTATTCTTCCACCTGTGTGTGAATAATAAATCCATTGAACCTTATTTTTGTGTCCGAGTTACTGCATTTGGATTCAGTGTTTGTACTAGCCGCATTACAAATCATGCATTTTAAAACATTTCCCTGTGTATCCCTGTAGATCCACTGTGATCTGTACGTTTTTCCACATGTGTAAATGATAAACTGAGGCCGAATATTGATAAAATTGCACTTATTTTTCTTTGGCTAAAATGAATATAAAGATAGCTTTGCAGCACCTGGAGGGTACAAATTCAAAATTGATGAACTGTTAGGGTCCAAATACACAAATAAATAAACCAAAGACTAATAAAAGTGAGTTTAGCTAAATATGAGCCCTTTAATGTTTGAGAAAACCTGTTTTTACTTGTGGTTTTATCTATTTCTTAGTTGTCCGTATGCAGTCATGGTGTGCTGCTGTGTGCACACTTGACCTTGTATTGGGTCCTCCATTTTATCTGCAGACAGAACATCTACAGCCCATGGTTCATCGACTCTTTTTTGCCAAATATATCTGTTTGTGTCTCCTTTAACAATGTGTGCACATGCGTCGGTTGCTCAGACCATGTAAACTTTCAATACCTCAAAGTGCATTCAGAACTAGATTGTTCAATCCCCTGTAAGTTCTCCGAGCTCAATGATCAATACGTAAACACTGTGTAATACATCTGGAGAGTCCACTGGAGTTTTACTCAACATCCTCAAGGCGATTCTCCTTCAGTTTGATTGAACATTCCAAATCAATTAATACTGAAGCTTTCAGAGCAAACCTGTTCATATTAAATATTGAGTTTGGGTTCATTCAGTATTTTTTTTCCTGTAGCTATGACTCTTCACATCCACCAGGTCATCAATAGCCTGTTTTAGGTATAGGATTACATTTGACCTGTGTTTAAACTAATGTACTTTGGCTTGTGTTTCAGCCACAAGCTAAACACAGAACTAGAATATGTATGTTCCATCTCAAATGAAGTCGAGAGTGTGGAACAGCCTCACACCTGTTCATATAGAAGTCAAAAAAGGAGTAGACACCAGAATGTTGAAGTAGCAGTAGGGATGGGAATGTTCAGAATTTAACGATTCCGATTCCATTGTCGATATTGCTTATCGATACGATTCCTAATCGATTCTCTTATCGATTCTCTTTGGGTGAGGGAATAAAAGAGTACAAACGGTGTGTCTGCATGAACTGTCTTTTATATTTCCATCTCTGCACAGAAAATATAACATATGTAGTATGTACAGGGTGGGGAAGCAAAATTTACAACGAACATTTAGTTGTTTTTTCTCAGCAGGCACTACGTCAATTGTTTTGAAACCAAACATATATGATGTCATAACCATACCTAACACTATTATCCATACCTGTTCACAAACTTTTGCCCATATGAGTAATCAGGAAAGCAAACGTCAAAGAGTGTGTGATTTGCTGAATGCACTCGTCACACCAAAGGAGATTTCAAAAATAGTTGGAGTGTCCATAAAGACTGTTTATAATGGAAAGAAGAGAATGACTATGAGCAAAACTATTACGAGAAAGTCTGGAAGATACTATTAAAGAAGAATGGGAGAAGTTGTCACCCGAATATTTGAGGAACACTTGCGCAAGTTTCAGGAAGTGTGTGAAGGCAGTTACTGAGAAGAAGGAGGACACATAGAATAAAAACATTTTCTATTATGTCAATTTTCTTGTGGCAAATAAATTCTCATGACTTTCAATAAACTAATTGGTCATACACTGGCTTTCAATCCCTGCCTCAAAATATTGTAAATTTTGCTTCCCCACCCTGTGCAAATGAAATGATGTTGCTGCAGTACTTTCTCACTCCACTACTTGCTTGGCCAGGTCCATTTAAGATAAGATAAAATACTTTATTGATCCCCCAAGGGGGAAATTCAAGTGTGTGCAGCAGCACAAGATAGTATGTGTCAATACAATAGAAAAAGAGAAAAAACATAAAACAATACAAACAAGTTAGTTCAAGTGACTAAAGTGTCAAAATAGCAATAATAATGAGGATAAGTAGTAAGCATGTAGTAGGTGACTTTTACAGGTGTGCAGCGACACTGACAAATGCAACGACCGCTTAGAGCAGGATAGGAGTTCAAGCCAAGCTGCTGTTGTACAGTCTGATGGAACGAATGGTTGGAATGAAGGAGCGTCTGAAAAGTTCATTTACTTACAGTATACAACTAAAAATTCCACAACAATGCCAACATAATTGTAAATGTCCAGTAAAGTTTCCAGAGTTTTAGCACCAAAGTTGTTGATGTATGTAGGAGATAAATGTTTTGAAAAGTGATCTTCAATGCAATTCTATGTGCTGCAGTTGTTGTAGATGTTCATTATATGCACTGTCCCTAATAAATAAATAAATAATAAATAAGAAATACAGTGAATCAGTAGTCACTTTTCCATTGACCCTCAAATAGCACAAATATAACTTGCACATAAAAATGTGCCTAATGGAAAAAACGACAAATTCGCCAAAACTCTCATTTTTCGACTTAAATTTTTTGCACTGGCAAGAGGTGGCTTTTCGGCGTAACACAATTGGTATATCTCTCAAACGGCAATGGAAAGACCTTTTAGTGCAACTGGAGTCACATGAATAAAAAAAACAGATGTTGACGGACGTTACAACAAGTGAAGAAGAGTTTTACAAGAAACATGGCACGGTATGTGTGGACATATGAGGAAACTGAATCATTTTTTAATTTAGTACGGGATAGAGGTAATATATAAGAATAATGAATATATCTGTAAATCAAGGTGATATTCATGTTCGTTGCCATGTTCATGGAATGACTTCTCATGTCATAAACAAATAATTGCATTCTCGATTTAATGGAAAAAACAACATTACGCACTTTTGGGTTTTTTTAGTAAATGTTGGTAAAGTTTCGCACAGATGTCCAATGGAAAAGCAACTAGTGTCTAGGTTTTGTTTTGGTTTTTCACAATATTTTCATTGGTATTTAAGTTTTACATAACAAACATGAATCAAAACAACATAATCACTCATACACACACCCATTCACACCACATAGACTTGCACCAAATTATATATATATATGTATATATATTATATATATATATATATATAGAGAGAGAGAGAGAGAGAGAGAGAGAGGAGAGAGAGAGAGAGAGAGAGAGACAAAGAGAGAGAGAGAGAGAGAGAGGAGAGGAAAACATACATATATTCTTATGAAACTGTGTACATATATGTAGAAAATAATAATAATCATAAGTAATACAAATATTTAAATACAGCAGTCATGATACATTTATAATAAATAAGAGAGAGAGAGAGATAAACATACATATATTCTTATGAAAACGTGTACATATATGTAGAAAATAATAATAGTAATAATAATAATAATGATAAACATATTAAATACAGCAGTCATGATAAATTTATAATACATAAAAGAGAGAGAGAGATAAACATACATATATTCTTATGAAACTGTGAACATATATGTAGAAAATAATGATAATAATAATAACAATAATAATAACAATAATAATAATAATAATAATAATAATATAAAAATACAGCAGTCATGATAAATTTATAATAAATAAATCAATTTAAAAAAAAAAAAAAAAATCAATGATAATTTGTATGACATGTCCCTATTTTCCAGATACCATAACGTTCATATAAGGTTCCCATAACTGTACAAATTCCTCCAGGTTTTGACTAGTGTCAGAGTTAATATAGAAACCTGTATTTTTCTGAAATGCAACAAGAAGACCCTTATTGCAGGGGCAGTGTTTGCATCCACCTCCAGTCCTACACTGCACTGTGGTGAGGACTCCTCTGGTCAAGAACAAGTCAAATACATTTCCTTTTGTTTCCACTTCATCCCAGTGTCCTGTTTGAAAAGAAGCAATTGCCCCAATCTACGGTGAACCACAATGAAATCTGTTCATTCTCACAATGGCGTTTAACTATGAGGACTTTTTCTGCAAAATTATTCCTGATCAGGCCGACGGTTTGTGAAACAGACAGTTTCAAGTGAGCTCCACTTCATTTCAACAGTGTTAACCACACAATTATCTGTGGAAAGAGGACAAATGTAAATTGCAATCACATCCCAGACTGACCACCACGTTTCATTGACTGTAACTGCACAGCGGAACAGATGGAAACTGGTGACCAAGTTGAACGACACCGCTGCAACTACGCTAAAGTCATTTTGAAAAGAAACGCTGGTCAATTTCTGCTGAGCAACAAAACAACATGTGTCCAACAGCTTTCCAATTGGAAACTAATGGAGCTGCTGGGCTTAGATGTTGGAGATAACTAAACCGAAATGACAACGAACAGCTGGTGAGGTGTGATAATGATTAACTGCACCACGGGGCGTCGAAACAAGCACAACATGACACAAACATGGAGCTGTACATTTGTACGTATGTCCAACCCTCTGACTTCTGCAGTGATTACCCTCACAACCATTTGGGAGCTTCTGATTATTCCGTGTTTGATCTTAATTTCCTTCTCTGCGTGTACATCCTCTATCCTAGTAATACAAGTGGCCAGGTGCAGCCTTTTCAGAGCGGCTAACACAACAGTCCTCCAGTCACTGTGTTCTCACCAACGCCACGTTCATATGTGACAAATTATTCTGCCTTTTCACACTGCAGGACTCCACGCATCAAATTAGCCTTCTCATTTTTCGTCTTTAGTATTTTGTCACTGTAGAGCTTTCCTGTCAGATCATGTTTACCTAAGCTTTTGAAATGCCTCCTCTGTCAGCTGAGGGAAGAGTTCAAACAAATCCATGTACAAACCAAGGTTATTATCGTTAACGAAAACTAACGAAACTGACGAAAACTAGAATTGAAAAAAAGCATTTTCGTTAACTGAAATAAATTAAACTATAATTAAAAGAAAAAAAAAACAACTGAAAGTGTGTTGTGTGCTTACAAAACTAACTAAAACGGATAAAAATTATGGCTAAAATTCCTTTAGTTTTTGTCTTTGTCAATGTCCGATTCATATGAAATTGATTTATTTCCCTCGAGCAATTTTAGCTGCACCAAATGATATTTAACGGTCCGTTACTTCTCGTCACTTGTGGTTTAGAGTCGTCTTCTCGTCCCCATTCTACCTGGAAAACATGGAGACCAAGTTGGGAGAAAGCAGCAGTCCTGTCTGGGATTTATTTTAATTCGACAGAGAATAAGGTAAAAGATATAAAAAAAATAAAAATAACTAAAACTAAGCATTTAGGAAAAAAAACAAAAATTAATCAAAACTAGCAAACCTGCCTCTAAAACAAATTAAAACTAACTGAATTAGAGGAGAAAAAAAAAGTCAAAAACTAAATAAAATAAACAATAATGAAAAATCCAGAAACTATTATAACCTTGGTACAAACACAATGCAGTTCTGGCAGACGGGAAGTAATAGACAAAAATATTTGGCTTATTTTTGTGTTTATCTGTAATTTGTTGTAGCTTGTTCCATTGACTGTAGATATTGATCTTTGGGGTTGTTTTTGTCATTGTTGGAGATAAGAGAAAATTTTACTCTCACTAACGTAACAAAAAGTGCCCGTGTGGAGAACATATGTTTGTTTGTTTGTTTTTTTTTAACTTATTCTCAACTCAGTCAGTCAGTTCCACCAATCCATAATTTGTTCATTTGTTTCTCCAGGTCCATCTGCTTCCATTTTCATGTCCAGCAATCACTTTACAATGTTTTAGTTTGTAATATTTAGTAACATCTAGTGGTAAATTAGTAACCAATTTAAAGATCTCCTCACCTCCTCAGTGGAGGTTTGAAATGTAACCACCACCTTTTATGGAGACAGTGTTAGATTTGTGCATCTGGTTACTGGCAAGAACTATTCTGGTCTACATTCCAGGAGGAGGAGGAGGAGGAGAAGGAGAAGAAAAGAAGAAGAAGAAGAAGAAGAAGAAGAGAAGAAAGAGAGAAGAGACGAAGAAAGAAGAAAAAAGAAGAAATTTCCTAAGAAAAATAAATGTAAATTAACAACATTCTGCCTCAGTTTATCATTTCCACATGTACATTATAACGTACAGATCACAGTGGATCTACAATATACAAAACATGTTATAATCTTGCAGAAATTTGAGAAACAAGCTCAAAATTAACAGGAAAAAAATGAATAAAAAACAACAAATATGAACAAAATAAAAAATAACAAGCGCAAAACTCGTACAAAATAAACATAAATTGAGAAACATTAACCAAATGAACAGAAATGAAGAAAAAAATTTTAAAAATGAACAAAATACAAAATAAGAAGGACAAAACTTGTATAAAAATGAACACACATTTGAGAAACATTAACAAAATGAATAGAAATGAAGAAAATAAATAAATATGATCAAATTAAGCAAAACAAATCAAAAGTTGTACAAAATTGAACACAAATTTGAGAAACATTAACAAAATGAACAGAATTAAGAAAAGAAAATATGTTTAAAATAAAACAAAAATTAAATATGTACAAATTGAACACAAATTTTGAAAAAAACATTTTAAAAATGACAGAAATGAAGAAACAAATTAAATATGATCAAATTAAGCAAAACAAACCAAAATGTGTACAAAAAATGAACACAAATTTAGAAAAACATTGACAAAATGAACAGAAATTAAGAAAAAGTAGAAAATATGTTCAAATAAACAAAACTAAATATGTACAAATTGACACAAATTGAGAAACATTAACAACATAACAGAAATGAAAGAAAAAATATTTAAGAAAAGGCTCAATTAAGCAAAAACAAACCAAAATATGTGCAAAAATTAACACAAATTTGAAAAAACACTGACGAAATGAACAGAAATGAAGAAAAAGTAGAAAACATGTTCAAATTAAACAAGAACTAAATATGTACAAATTGAACACAAATTTGAAAAAACATTTAAAAATGAACAGAAATGAAGAAAAAAAATTAAATATGATCAAATTAAGCAAAAACAAATCAAAAGTTGTACAAAATGAACACAAATTTGAAAAACATTGACGAAATGAACAGAAATTAAGAAAAAGTAGAAAATATGTTCAAATTAAACAAAACTAAATATGTACAAATTGAACACAAATTTGAGAACCATTAACAAAATGAACAGAAATGAAGAAAAAAACATTAAAAATGATTAAATTAAGCAAAAACAAACCAAAACATGTGCAAAATTAACACAAATTTGAAAAAAAACCAATTAACAAAATGAACAGAAATTAAGAAAAAGTAGAAAATATATTCAAATTAAACCCAAACTAAATATGTACAAATTGAACACAAACTTGAGAAACATTAACAAAATGAACAGAAATGAAGAAAAAAATATTTTAAAAATGATCAAATTAAGCAAAACAAACCAAAACATGTACAAAAATGAACACAAATTTGAAAAAACATTAACAAAATGACAGAAATGAAGAAAAAAAATATGATCACATTAAGCAAAACAAAGCAAAACACGTACAAAATGAAGAAAACTTGAGAATATTTACAAATTTTCACAAATTCCTCCTCAGGGCCAGATTGAACCCTTTGGTGGGCCAGTGTTGGCCCGCGGGCCGCATGTTTGACACCTGTGGTTTTGGAGCAGAACATCCTGAGAGCTAATCTGAAGCTAAAACGTCTCAGTCCTCCCCTGGTGGCTGACTGTGGTATGGCTCATGAACCCCACCTCCTCCATGTTTCTTGAACTCTCAAAGCACACATCCAACGTATTTTTATTTTTCTATATTTCAGAGGTGATTTCACACTCCTTCGTTGGGTTTCATCAGGTGGATTTCAGCTCAAATCATCATCCCCTCTGATGGGTTTTGTTTTGATAACAGGTGTTTGACAGCTGTAATACCGACCCCGGCTCTACGTTCTGGCTCCATATGGTGTCAATACGGCAGCTCCATGACAACAGATTAAAGGCTTTGTCTTTATGGCTAACAGTACAATGTGTCCACCTTTATGTGCAATCTATGGTTTCTATAGTAGCTCTAAGGGTCTGCCTCTTCTGCTTTCATAGAGGGGAACATCAGGTGTTCAGATGCCGCAGTTAAAAACCCAGACTGTATGTTTTCAGCTGGTTCCATCTGTAACTTCACTGCAGGATGTCATTAAAAACCACATCTAAATATCTATATGTCTGATTACAGCTCTGTGGGGTTTTTTTTAAATGTTTTTCTGTCCAAGTCTTGGTTATGCACCAGATATTTATTGACAATACATGAGGCATAGGGCATATTTTTTCTCTTAGCAGAACAATAAGAGGACATACAGCTGTGGAAAAAATGATTAGGCCACCCCTGGTTTCTTTCAGTTCTTGTTCATTTTAATGTTCAGTACAAACTACACTGCAAAAATCTAAATCTAACCAAGTGTGTTTTTCTCATTTCTGATCAAAATATCTCATCACACTTAAATAAGACATAATCACCTAAAGAGGAACTTTTCGGCGAGATATAAAGAACTGATTTTTAGACAATAGATCTGGAAAAATCTGATTTCAAGAAATCCAAGATAATTTTCACTTGTTCCATTGGCAGATTTTTTTTGGCTTAATTCAAGATTTTTTTTTTGCTTAATTCAAGATTTTTTTCGCTTAACTCAAGATTTTTTTTGCTTAATTCAAGAATTTTTTTTTGCTTAATTCAAGATTTTTTTTTTTTTTTTTGCTTAATTCAAGATTTTTTTTTGTTTAATCTAAGATTTTTTTGCTTAATTCAAGATTTTTTTTATTTTTTTTTGCTTAATTTAAGATTTTCTTTGCTTAATTCAAGATTTTTTGTGCATAATTTAAGATTTTTTTTTTTTTTTGCTTAATTAAGATTTTTTGCTTAATTCAAGATTTTTTTTTTGCTTATTCAAGATTTTTTTTTTGCTTAATTTAAGATTTTCTTTGCTTAATTTCAGACAGAAAATCTGTCAATTTAACAAGTGAAAATTATCTTGGCAAGATTTCTTGAAATAAGATTTTCAAGATCTAATGTTTAAAAATAAGCTCTTATATCTCACTGAAAAGTTCCTCTTTAGGTGATTATGTCTTATTTTAAGTGTGATGAGAGATTTGGACTAGAAATGAGACAAATACACTTGGTAAGATTTAGATTTTTGCAGTATAAAGGTACATTTGTTTGGACAATTATGATGATAACAACAAAAATATCTCATAAGAGTTTAATTTCAGGGCTGATATCTATCCATTTCCCATAGTTTTCTGGATAATAACTAAAATTGCTTCAGTTCTTACATCTCTATCTATGGCATTGTACTGACACAAACAGTGCTTTTAGACATTCCATGTTTTCTTTTCTGTCTGTTTAGTAACATGATACACACAGGAGTAGTACTGGATGGCATAACTATTGTTTTTGATGATTTTTGATGGTCTAATAATTTTTTTCTATGACTGTATGTCTGACTACAGCTCTGTATTTTGTTTTCTTTTTTTTTTTTTTTTTTTTTGCATGTTTTTCTGTCCAAGTCTTGGTTTTGTACCCAGATATTTACTCAGAAAACATGAGGCATATGGTTGTATTTTTCTCTTAGCAGAAAAATAAGAGGACATATATAAGAAATGCAAATACATGGTGCTGCATGAGGTCATCTGCTGCATGTAATAGATACCTTTTTTTATGCAGTTTAGATGCGTAAACTGTTTTTTTACAAAGTGTATTGTTCAGTATAGTGTTGTAAGGTCAAACCACGATCCAACAACAATCCCTCGGGGCTGTTCACCCCAGAGTCGGGTTTGTTGAAAGTTGATAGGACTGAATAGGGTCAATAGTAAGGTTAGTGGGATAAACACCAAATCAGAGCCGAGCCTCAGTCTGTTGTCTGTGTTCTGTTTGACCTGTGTCCACTCTCATACTACAGACTCTCTTAAAGCAGGACACACACATAAGGATTTTCCAAAACTGAGGACATTTTTTATCTGCTACAGACCCCACACATAAAGACAAAAAATCAGATATTGAACACTTTTGATGGTACTGTGTGTGGTGTGCTCCGATAATCTCAACACAGCATAACACACACATAACAATTCTGTCCCACCTCCGATGTAGAATCTAGTCCTCCATTACAGAAATCTCGCATGCTCTAACAAAAACAAAGGAGAAGAAGGAAACATAGCATGACTCGGGAGCAGAGTCCTGCATCGAGTCGGGTAACACTGGTCTACAATTTTTTAGAAATGATTTTCTTCAGAGATTAATGTGCTAAATGTTATGTATTTTAACCCTTTCATGCATGAATTATGAGAACCTTAATCAATTTTTTTTTTCCTGAGTGTTTTTATTCCTCTTTAGGCATGAAAAAAAAAACAATGTGATTAAATTTTTTTTTTTTAAATCAACCTGTTTTTCATGGAGTTACAAAAATGTCCCACTCAGTTACACCATAAATTTTATTCTTGAAGCAAAGAAACATGTATTTAAAACCCAATATCATAAAGTGATATGAAAACTGTGAAATGAAACAATGTTTAACCTTCATCCTACCAGCTGGGGTCCAACTGGACCCCAGGACATGATTTTTATACGTCTCTGCTGTATCATTCATTGAATGATCATTTTGTGCTAGGAGTTTGTCTGTCTGTATGTCCATGTTCAATTGCTTATATTAGTTCCAAAAACAATCTGACATAATGGGTAGTGTATTCAAATTGCGATCGGGGTCCAAATGGACCCCAGTTGAATAGCGGTTTTTCTTAGTTCATAATTCATTCATTCATTTTCTGAACCCGCTTTATCCTCACCAGGGTCACAGGGGTCACTTGGAGCTTATCCCAGCTACATAGGGCGAAGGCGGGGTACACCCTGGACAAGTCGCCAGTTCATCGCAGGGCTGAACATATAGAGACAAACAATCACTCTCACTTTCACACCTATGGGCAATTTAGATTAACCAGTTAACCTATCAGTGCATGTGTTTGGATGGTGGGAGGACGCCGGAGTACCCAGATAGAACCCACACAGACACGGGGAGAACATGCTAACTCCACACAGAAAGGTCCCACCCCCCATCAACTGGTTTTGGAATCAAACCCAGGACCTTCTTGCTGTGAGGCACGAGTACTAACCACTGCACCACCGTGTCGCCCTAGTCCATAATGAGCATCTAAAATATAATTTTATCATTTGTTTCAGTAAGTGATGGCCAATAGAAATAGAAGAGCTAGGTACACTGCTGCACAAGCCCTTGGTGAGCTGATGGCCGGGGTCGAGCCAGGGGTCGAGCAAGAGGTTATTGTAACGGTGTTTTACGATACAAACTGTTTTCATATGTTATAAAAACATTCCAAAATTAAATGATGTTTCCTATCTGTTACTAAGATGTGATATCACCATATATCACAGTGGGGTCCACATGGACCCCGGTTGGTAGGATTAGGATACGAAATATGTTGGTAGGATGAAGGTTAATGCAGCTAATCTGATGTTTTCTCACATTTTAACATATTCTAATACTGGTTATTACTCACTTCATGGAGATAATATGCAAAAAATAAATATTAACAATTGATTTCCTCTCAAGAACCAATCTAGAACAGCAAAGTTACAATAATGGTATGAATTGCAGTTTATGAGATGATGCATAAGTGTCCACTGTGTTGGCTGATATGGAACTAAAACAACAAAACCCATGAATATACAAGAGTAAAGCTGTAGAGTAACTGTCCACTGTAGTGACCACTATGCATGAAAGGGTTAATAAGATTAATTGGAAAATAAATGACAAAAGTGCCGGTTTGCTGATGTTTTCAAGGTATATGATTAAGTGTTATTACATATATATATTGGTTTATGTACATTTATATAATAGTTTTATAAATCTTCCACTAAATAGAACCTGTAAAGTGAATGTATTCTAATGTGCAGACAGTGTTTTGAAGTAGATCTTGTAGCTCTGAGACAAATATCCTTTTGAGTCAAACCCATTCTCTCGTTAATTCTTGAATTTCACATTTTGACCCAAGGCTGTATCTTGGAAAGTTCAGCCAAACAGCATTTTTGACTTGATTTTTCTTTATCAGTGACTCTCATGTGGTAAAATTCCATTACTTTCATTCTGGAAGCATTTCCTTGTAGACCAGTGTGACCCATAAAAACATGCGTGGACTGGTAAAAAACAAAAAAGAAAAGAAGAATTTTCATGGGTATGGGCCTGGGTAAAATTAAACAATATGGGTAGCGGGTAAGGAAGTGAAAACATAAAAATTCGTGGATGAAAATAATTTGCAGGACATTTAATGATGACGATCCTCTAATTTCACCGTGGTTGATCCACAGCTAGTTTGTTTTATTTATTTCGACCATGCAATATTCAGACTTGTATGTGATTGAAGATAGATTCTGTCCTTTTAAATGTTGTTTTGTTTTGTCTTAATTTGCTTTGTTTTGTTTTATTTTGTTTCTTTGCATGTTCGAAATAAATAAATAAATCAAATCAAATCGAAGTGAGCAACTCTGGAACTCCTTGCCACCAGAGCTCAGAAATACCACCTCACTCCTTCTCTTCAAATCCAAACTCAAAATCCATCTGTTTAGGACCACAATTACATTGTCCAGTTTTTAACCTGCCTTTTTACTCTGTTTTATTGCTTGTTTTGTACTCTCCTGTTTACTGTACGGTGTCCTTGAGTACCAAGAAGGGTGCCTATAAATAAAATGCATTATTATAATCAGGGTGTGATTTTTTTTTTTTTTGGAGCAGTTATATACATGGGGGTGCGGTCCATAACTAACGTAACTAATGCTGGCGTGAAAGGAAAGTGCAACTTTTTTCTTTTAACAGTGTGGTGGAAAAATTTACTTTTTATATTTTATACTCTTTACATTTTATACTGTTAGTACATCTTCTTTTAATGCTGAGTCATTATTCATTATGTGTGATGTTTATCACTCTGTAACACCCCCAACCCAGGAACAGAGTTCTTGCCTTGAGTTAAAACCCAAACACCTAAATGTCTGAATGTGTAGATAGAGGATGGCGCCTGCACTCCAGATAGGATCCAAGCAAGGTTAGAGTGAAGAGGTCATCATGACCTCTTCACGGAGCAGAGAAGGAGTAGTATGGGGTGGTATGATGTACGTAAGGAATGACATCATAGTTTGAGGGGGTTGGATTTGGTTCTATATAATCTTTAGTTTTCTCTTGTTTAATCAGACTTCACTTACAGAGTTTCTCTGTGATTGACTTCTCAATAAATGCATTTATTTATTTTAACTCTAACTTTCTCTCCTCCTCTTTGTGTGTGGGTTATCAGTTGAACATTTCCATAACAACAGTTTTTATTAAAGTTTTCAATGCACACATACAGTCACAAACACTGTTTCTGTAAAAAATAAGATACATACATTGTTTAAGTGAGGACAACTTTAAGGACAGCATGCCCTTTTCCCACCCACCCAACCACCCCTTCTTACCCTCCCTATTATCCCTTTAGTACTACCAAGTTCGAATCTACAAGGAGGACTTAATTCTCTTAATTATGGAAAGATTACAAAAGAGGTGCCCAAAATATGACATAATAATCACAGATAAGAAAATAGAAGGGCAACCATAATAAGAAAGGAGAAAAAAAAAAAAAAAAAGGGAAGACATAAAGGTTTCAAAAATACAAAATTAAACAAACAAAACAAACAAACAAAAAAAAAACAAAGGGGGGGGGCGGGGGGGGTGTGCCTTCCCATGAAAGTGAAACTTTACATATTTTCAACATCCCTCCCGGGTTCTATTCCTCTATTATACACCGAATCTTATACAAAATTTTCACAACTGCTGTTATTTCAGTTGGTTGGTTGCCCCCCCCCCCACCCCCGAGGATGAAATTCATTGAGCTGAAGTAGGGATGTAAAAACCAATCCCCCCCATCTCCCCCAACAAACTGCACCCTAATTATAAGTATTATTATCTCTATTTACATCGGCCCACAGATGTCCTTAAGCAGCACATATTAGACATATTAGATTTATTGGTGGTGTGCATTTTAGGCAAAAATAAAGCCCTTAAAAGTGAGTTACTAATGTGTTTAATCATGGGTCGGGTTGTGTTATGGGTCTAATGTATACGGGTACGGCTTTGGAAAAGTGGACCTGTGCAGGACTCTCGGGAGTTGTCGTCTTTCCCCACACACGAAGATTTTTCGTCGTAAATATTGAACAAGTTTAATATTTACAATTATCGGTCCCGACTCGTTTCAGAGCCAGTTATCGGGACAAATTCACTCTTAACTCACCTCAGACCACAGGATAATCTATAGGATAAATTTATAAAACATAAAATAATCTGGCGTTTGCTGTCCTTGGTCGAGAAGGGGGAAAATCGGGACAAAACCAGCCCAATTATCTTTAAGTGTGTACCCTGCTGTAGTTGCATCCTTCAGTTACAAATGGATATCACAAATCCACATAAGTGACATCCAGTCGCTGTAGCTAATCAATGCGATCCCAAACATCTGCTGAATTACATACCATTAAATCATTAGCTCATGTTGATATAATGAGGTCAGTGGGGATGTTATCACCCAGCATGCACCTTTTCCCACTACCGTCCATGTTGGCCCGGCTCAGTATACCAACCTATTAAATCAACCCCCCGTCCTACCCCCGCCCCCACCCCCCCTTCTGCCACCACCATCATCTCTCTCAGCCATTCTTCTGCTCCATTGAGTCCAAAGCTACTCGCACCCCTCTTGTTCTCTACTCAAGCAGAATCATCAGCAGTGACAAACATCATTATAATGTTCCACAATGAGCGCTCTACCTATAGCTGCATGGCCGTAGCCTGCGGGGGGCTTTTCTCCTGAGTGGGATCTATTTGCTGACCCGTGTATGCTGCTCACAGTTTGAATGTCCACTCCCATGAATCAGACGTCCAAGTCACTTCCTGTCCTCTCTGTTTCCAGAATGGAGGGCATTAGCTGGAAAGAAGACTGACATCATGCTTTTCATTAGCTTGAATGCTCTGACGACATTGGCTCTAGTTTAGAAAAGGTAGCATAAAGAAACATAGGCAATAAAAAACAGAACTGACTGAAGGTTTTATACATATACAGCTCTGGAAAATACTAAGAGACCACTGCAATTTCCTCTGAAGTCAGCATGTGTGCATGTATGACAGCCATTCCAATCCTGTGTCTGCTGAATTCCAACACAAGCACACCTTATTTACTGACTAAACACCTGATCCACGTCTTATTTAAGAAGGAAAAGTATAAAAACCACTTCTGTGGTCATCGCTATCTTCTTACAATGGGCAAAAAACAGTGCTATTATGCCCCGTTTCCACTACGCTCGACTCGACTCGACTCAGCTCGGCCTTTTTTGCGTTTCCATTACGAAAAAGGACCTGGAATCTGGTACCCGGTACTTCTTTTTCGGTATCACCTCCGCCAAGGTTCCAGGACTGGGGACCAGATACTAAAACGTGACGTGTACACACTGCAGACCACTGATTGGTCAGACAGTTGTCTCTGTGACCTGCTGTTTTACAAAAAACAGATGCAGAAGTTGACAGTAAATATAGCAGTACATTAATCTACATGATAACAGCCCAAAACTACACCATGGTCGGTCGAGGAGATTCAGTCTTTGGTGGCCGACGTAAAAATTCAGACGAGACAACACGCAACGAGCGAGTTTATCAGCAACTGTCTAAACAGACAACACGGAAGTAACGCGCTGCATCACTACAACGACCAAGTACTGTAAAGTTGGTAGTATCTTGTAATGGAAACGCTCTCCAGGAATACTGAGTCGAGTCGAGCCGAGCCGAGCCGAGCCAAGTTGAGCTGGTTCCACGTAGTGGAAACGCAGCATTAGAAGCAAAAAAGTACCATATTTTCCGGACTATAGAGCACACCTGAATATAAGCCGCACCTGATTATAAGCCGCAGGTATCCACGTTGTAACATGAGATATTTACACAGAAAGATGGTAAACAGAAAGATTATTTAAATATTTATTTACATACCTTAACCCAGTGTTTTTCAACCTTGGGGTTGGGACTCCATGTAGGGTCGCCTGGAATTCAAATGGGGTCACCTGAAATTTCTAGTGATTGATAAAAATAAGAATAAAAAATCTACAAATAAAAAATATATGTGGAATTGAGAGACAATCACAATCCATAAAAGACATGACAAACTGAAGCTGAAACTGAAGCACTGTGGTTCTGTTTATCTTTCAAATGTTCATTGTGGTCAGTTTCAGATGCTGCAGCTCTTTCATAATTCATAGTTTGAGTTCTTGTTTGTTCAATATTAATTGTCAGCCTTGTAAATCCAAGCTGGACTGACTGTACATATCCTGACCAAGGAAAATAAAATTCTCCCTTTGTGCAGTAATCTACACCTGACTTTTCTGCCTCCGTCCAAAATAATATACATTATATAGACTAAATGTGTCTAAAATTAACATTTATTTGCAACACAGTATAGCAAACTATTACATGATCAAAAGCAAATTAATTTCAGAAAAAAGTCACTGTTTGAAATGTCTGGGGTCACCAGAAATGTGTGATGTTAAAATGGGGTCAGAAGCCAAGAAAGGTTGGGAACCACTGCCTTAACCACTTTTTCCAAACAGTGCCTGTAACACAGCAGTAAAACGGCAGGAACAGGGCTGGTTAAAAAACCCAGAAAAGTCATTGATCGCTTTCTTCATCTTCCTCCTGTGCATTGAAACCACTGCAGTCGTCTTCTTCAGTGTCAGAGTTGAACAGCCTCACAAAAGCTCCGTCACACACCTTCTACATCTCTCTTTCGTTGTCACTCTCAATAGCACGTACGTGCAGCAGCTCTATTTCCTTCTTAGACAGACACATCGATTCCTTTTAACTTAAAAGCTGCATCATGTGCATTTCTTCGTGTGTTTTCCATGATGAGGGTTTGTGCATGACACGCAAAATGATTGTTAAAAGTTAAGCTTAAAACTTCTTCTCTTCATCACCTCTTCCACCTCTGTCTCACTTTGGCGCTTTCTTGCTAGAGCGCCCCCTGGAGGCCGTTAGCCCGTAAAAATCTATACTTGAGCCACATCGTTGTATAAGCCGCAGGGTTCAAAGCGAGAGAAAAAAGTAGCGGCTTATAGTCCAGAAAATACGGTAACTGGAATCCAAAAATAACTCTTGAAAACTACTGGACTTCTGCTCTGACAACAGGCCCTTTTCCACCGCAGGAACTTTGAGCATTACCCTGAACTTTGAAAAACCCCAGTGCGTTTGCATCTAAATTACCCAGGTAAAAAAAAATTTCCCTCAGCCCCAAACTTTCCCTGAAGAAGTTCCTGGTAGGGAGGTAGTACTTTTCAGATTAGCAGGAATTCTTAGGGGTGGGGCTGTGTACTGCAGAGCGCTGATTGCTGGACTATACTCGTAGTGTTTCTGCAGTATTTCATTTATTCTTTATTTCATTTCCACAAGCTTTGTATTTGTTAATTTGGAAAATGGACCAAAAGAGATGAGACGCTTCTTGAATTTCTGTGCCAGGAGCTGCATAAAGTCATCCAACAGCAACGGAGGAGAGGCAACACATGTGAAAATCCGACTTATTCTACCAAATATTTATGTCTGAACTTTTCCCAAGTTACAACACTAGTATTGTGTTGTTTAGAAATGAATATGAACTGGTTTTCTTTGCATTATTTGGGTCTGAAACCTGCATATTTTAGTTACATTTACCATTTGTCATGTTCTGCAAATACATGCTCTAAATAACAATATTTTTATTTGGAATTTGGGAGAAATGTTGTCAATTGTTTAGAGAAGAAAATAAAATTGTTCATTTTACTCAAACACATACCTATACAGGGTGGGGAAGCAAAATTTACAATGAACATTTAGTTGTTTTTTCTCAGCAGGCACTACGTCAATTGTTTTCAAACCAAACATATATTGATGTCATAATCATACCTAACACTATTATCCATACCTTTTCAGAAACTTTTGCCCATATGAGTAATCAGGAAAGCAAACGTCAAAGAGTGTGTGATTTGCTGAATGCACTCGTCACACCAAAGGAGATTTCAAAAATAGTTGGAGTGTCCATAAAGACTGTTTATAATGTAAAGAAGAGAATGACTATGAGCAAAACTATTACGAGAAAGTCTGGAAGTGGAGGAAGCAACAAAAAACGTACCAAAGCTTTTATTAAAGCTCTCAAATCCAAAATCCTAAAGGATCCAACCAAATCCATGAGAAAAATGGCAATTGAACTTGAGGTAGACAACAAGACTGTTAGAAATGCAGTAAAATATGATTTGAAGTTAAAATCTTACACAAGAACACCAAAACACTTGTTGACAACAGCAACAAATCCAACTTTAGCAATTTTTGGGAATCATGTTTATGACCGCCTTCTAGCCCAGATCTAAACCCTCTGGATTCTGCTATTTGGGGCGTTTTAGAACATGCTACCAATAGAACATCACACAGCAATGTCGACTTTCTTAAAGATACTATTAAAGAAGAATGGGAGAAGTTGTCACCCGAATATTTGAGGAACACTTGCGCAAGTTTCAGGAAGCGTGTGAAGGCAGTTATTGAGAAAGAAGGAGGACACATAGAATAAAAACATTTTCTATTATGTCAGTTTTCTTGTGGCAAATAAATTCTCATGACTTTCAATAAACTAATTGGTCATACACTGTCTTTCAATCCCTGCCTCAAAATATTGTAAATTTTGCTTCCCCACCCTGTAAATATAAGTGATGATTTTGCAGTGGTCTCTTATTTTTTTCCAGAGCTGTATATATTTTTAACCCAAACCACTGCAGTATCTTCACCAATTCACTCTCCTTTCAGATAAATCATCATAAGTGGAAGAATCGTTTTGTCTAAATTGAAACCACTCATGCACAAATGTAGCTTGAAATAATGAGATACAGTGTTTGGTCCTAGTTGGAAAAGTGACACCGAGGCCACGTCCACACTTGTGTTCTGGCAATGTTTCAGGAATATTCTCGGAACATTGACAGCGGAGACGATAACATAGCTGGACATGAGAATCATCCTCCGACAACAGCTCGCCTGCTATAAATACAGGCAGGATTGTCATGATAAAAAGCAGAGTTTAACAACACCACAGCTGCTGGAATTCAGTATTCAAGATGAATTCACAAAGACAGCATGTGTTTGTGTCTGGAAAGGGTCACAAGAAAAGAACGATCTAGCAGCAAATGTGTGTCTGCATCATCATTTCTAAATGTCCCAGTTTTGTCTGCCTACATATAATATACAGGACTGCAAAAAAGTCCTGATCCAACATTAGGTTTGTTGGTTTAGTAAAGTTCTAATGACCACACATATGCATAAACAATCTGATATATGTGAAGTATGTACAGCAAGAAAAAACAAAATTTCAGGGTAAAAACAGCTTCTACAGTTGCGGAAAAAATTACTGGACCATCAAAAGTCATCAAAAACATATACAATACATAACAAATAATTAAAGATATTCATGAGATGGAAAGACTCACCACTGTTTTTGCTGTAATGCTGTGTTTAAGGACTTGATTTGACCTGGATTTGCTGAGACTCAGATACACAGATTTGGGATGATATATGGAGGAAATACGCTGACAACTGTTTGTTAATTGTAACTAATGTTATAGTTGTTAAAATATTCTTAATAATATTTACAAAAGCAAGGAAATGCAGGAAGCAAGGAAAACAATATTACACCATCAAAAGTCATCAAAAACAATGGTTATGCAATCCAGTACTAACTCCTGTGTGTATCATGTGACTAAAACAGACAGAAAAGAAAACATGGAATGCCTAAAAGCACTGTTTTTGTCAGTACAATGCCATAGATATGGATGTAAGAACTGAAGTGATTTTGGTTATTATCAAGAAAGCATGGAAAATGGATAGATATCAGCTCTGAAATGAAACTACTATGAGCTATTTTTGTTGTTATCATTATATTTGTCCAAACAAATGTACCTTTAGTTGTACCAGGTATTAAAAGGAACAAGAAATTGAAGAAAAAAGGGTGGTTTAATAATTTTTTTCCGCCTCTGTATAAATCAGAGTGGTCATATTTAGTGTGACCTCCCTTTGCATTTAGCATGTCTTTAATCCTTTTATTCAGACAAAATTAAATTTCTGGCATTAATTTTCTGATGTTTTATATCAGGTTTCATTCAACACTTGTCAGATGTTTTTATTTGTTTGTGCTGCTTCTTGTCAAGGGGTCAGAGGTCAAACTAAATAGTGACTTTAACCTTTACAGCTCATTTAGTTCAGTGTTTTATGACTCTTTTAAAGGGCTCATATTTCGCTAAACCCACTTTTATTAGTCCTTGGTTCATTTATTTGTGTATTTGGACCCTGATAGTGCATAAAGTTTGAATTTGAACCCTCCAGGTGCTACAAAGCTATCTTTATATTCAGTCCGGCAAAAGTCGAGTGGATTTCCACAACCTGTTTTAATTCCTTCTTAACCCATAAAGACCCAAAAATCCACTGTCGACCAAAAGCATCTACTGATCTAAACTGTTCCTATCGATACATGTAAATAAATGATGTAAAATGTAGTTTGTCACCTTTTCATGATCATCAGATATGACCCATCTGGAGGTTCAGAGGCTCCGCAGTTTCCGTGGAAACACCGTCATCTTCTACAACATTGACTCGCCAGTAAAATCCATGGAGTTAGATCAATGACAGTGGATCAACACACTTGGTTTATGTTCAGTTAATGCTATATTTTGCTGAAAAAGTCACCTTTTCTTCATTTTTTTATGTTTTGATACAATAACTTTGGACTTTACTCAAAATTTAAAGAACATCTGCATAATCAGTCAATTAAATGTGGGATAACAGATGATTTTCTCTGGGAAAAAAAGGCAAAATTGAGAGGATTATATTATAATAAATGGTGATAAATCACTTAGGAAAAGTTAAATAGAGAGAAAAAGTAATTTGGGAACTGACACAAAAGTCACACTGGGTCCTTATGGGTTAATTTGTTATGTTTTACAAATAGTTTTACCGACATTTGCACATTCGACATTTTTATAAGGTCAAGACTTTCGATGAACATTTCTCCAAGTACGACATAATTGTTTATCAGCAGCAGCGGTTAGAGTAAAAACTGAAAATATGTCCAAACTTCAAGCTGATTACCTAAAATGTACAGTTGTTGGTTGTATTAACAAACACAAGTGACTGAACAGGACAGAGCAGCACTACCAACAACCTGGAGTGGGTGGGGTCATGTGTATTTAAAGGGCCAGCACTCAAAATGACCTTTCTGGTGTCATTACTCAGAAATAGGGTTGAAGATGGACCTGTAGAGTTGAATTAATGAAGAATTCAGACCCAAGCAGAGCATTTACAGTTTATGTAGACCACAGGGAAATGTTTGAAAATGCATAATTCCATTTAAAAAAGCCAAATATCACTCCTTTAAGGCTGTGTACATATTTCCTGTATTTTCTTGTCATATCTAAAGTAAAGAGAATGAGAAATAAATCTGTATGTTCATTCCAACCCTGTTAAAACAACATATCTAAAAGTGGAATCAGACTTTTGTTACTGCTCTGGAACATGTATAAACCCCTTTCCAAAAGGTTCTGACTGCTCATCCTTGAAGTACAATATCTAACATTCATGTCCATGTGCTTCAGTCCAGTTGTAATCTGTTGTTTTTAGTGACAAAATATAACTTTCAACTATTTTTTATGCAAAGACAATAAATAAAAACAGGTCAGAGGATTAAGACTGTTCAGACGGTATCAACAAAATTGATGTTTTTTTCCCTCAGAGCAGACTTCTGCTTAATGTAAATTACATTTCCTTCATAAAAAAACTGAATGTGCATGAAATATTAATCTGTGGACTGTTAGAGACACACTCTTCTCAGAGTCTGTTTGGGGCTTAAGTGTTCATTACGATAAATCTGTGCTTGGAGAAAGTCTCCTGCAGAGTGATTTGACACTGTGGGTTTGCTATAAATTTCTTATAAAACTGAGCTTCCGAAGTGTTAAGATGACTCTATAAGATGGATATGTTTTTAAATTATTACCTCATTAATCCTTGTGTGGGGTTCATATTTTGTTATTCAACCAGTGTTTGTGGTTATGGTGGACCTGCTGCATTTGTGGGTTTTTAATTCAACATAATCAAACAATTTTATGTAAGAAATACTCAACAGATGTTTACTTCATCCCAATTATGAGCAATATAAAAAGCATATACACTTAAAATTTGCCTTTTGCCTTTGCTAGATCACATTTATGAATTAAAGTAGTACTCGTTTTTAGTTTAGTTTTTTTTTTTTTTTTTAAATGTAATAGGTTAAGATATTCATTCATTCATTATCTGAACCCGCTTTATCCTCACTAGGGTCACTGGGGTCACTGGAGCCTATCCCAGCTACATAGGGGCGAAGGCAGGGTACACCCTGGACAAGTCGCCAGTTCATCACAGGGCAGGTTAAGATATGAGAGGAACAAATTCATTAAAACATAATTACCTCCGGGGGGAGGTATTGTGATCACTTTGCTTTGTGTGTTTGTTTGTTTGTTTGTTTGTTTGTTTGTTTGTTAGCAACTTTACGGGAAAACTATTACAACCATCTTTACCAAATTGTACCCACAGATAGGCCTAGGCCCTGGGACCAACCCATTAAATTATGGGCCAAGTAGGCCAAAGTTCAAGGTCACAGCAAGGTCACAAAATGTCAAATTTTCCTATCTCTCATCATTGAGCAATTTTCAAAAATTCATAAAAAATTCAAAACGACCCCAATTCACCTCCAATTTGATACATCCATAGCTTATAACAATATCTTGTATCTGGCACAAAATTGTCCACATCCACTGTAGAGTGTGGAATCCCATTTATGACACATTTTTCATTATAACTCAACAAATACTGATTGGAATTTAATATAATTTCACATACACATGACTGGTACCAAGCTTCAACTTTGTACGAAATATCATACCGCTCCATTTCTCTTCCGTTATGCTCTGTTGACTTTTGTTATTTTTTTTATGTACCATTTTCAAAAAATCATAAAAAAATGCATTTTGTGAAATATCATTATGAAATTTGTTTTGCACATCCATAGACATATGTTTTAAAAAGAAATATTCGCATGCACACCGTTTGGGGTGCTTGGCGGAGGCTTGCGTTCTCTGAACACTTGTTAATCATCATTTTTCTTTTAATAAAAAATGTAAACAGGTCCCACAGACCCAAACACCATACAAAAGTTAGTAGTTTTTTACTGCTCATGAAGGTGTTTTAAAGTGTAAATCAGGAGTAAACACCTCTGATTTTGTTGGTTCTGGTCCTGAAACAACACTTAATATTGTTCTTTGTTTATGCATCTAATGCAGGTTTTTGGAGGAACATTAGTGGCTCAGGTTAGGAAGCATGTGGCGAGTTCAACCTTACCTAACCTTGGCAGGATGAAGTCATGACCAACTGTGACGCCGGCTGTCTGTCTCTCACTGGGTCTTTTTCTTTAAATGACAGGTTGGAAAATGCTGCCAACGAACACCCCCCCCCCCCCGCCCCCATTTTTTTTTTTAATTAATTTTATTTTTTTTAGAAAAAGTATATACACATTGTTATTATTATTGTTATTTATTCAGGAAAAATTCAATTGAGATTAAAAACCTCTTTTACATTGGAGTCCTGCCCAAGATAAGACATACAGTTACAAGATTACACATTTAAAATACATATAACAGATACATTTGACAATAAATAGTTAGTAAAAATAACATTTTCAAGCAGATTAAGAAAAATACGTGCAAGTTATGGAGTCAGTCTCAAGAAATTTCAGTTTGGATTTAAAAACACCCCAAAAAATTCAGACAGCAGGTCTTAATGCGCAATTTTTTTTATTTTTTTTTTGGTGAAATCTGATTTTTTTGTGTGTGCTCATTCATATTCCACATTAACCCATAAAGACCCAAACATCCACCATCTACCAAAATCATCTACTGATATAAACTGTTTAATACTGATAATCCACTAATACATTTAAATAATTGGTCTAAAATGAAGTTTGTCATCTTTTCATGGTCATTAGATATGACCCATTTGGACGTTCAGAGGCTCCGTAGTTACCATGGAAACACCGTCATCTTCTACAACATTGATTCACCAGTAAAACCCATGGAGTTGGATCAATGCCAGTGGATGGAAATGCTTGGTTTATGTTCAGTTAATGATAGATTTTGTTGAAAAAGTCACGTTTTCTTCAGTTTTCTCTATTTCTGATATTATGTCAACTTTAATCTGAGCTTTTATGAACAGGATCAGTAAATTAAATATGGGAAAATACCTGATATTCATTGGAAAAAATGCAAAATTCAGTCGATAATATTATGATAAATGGTGGTAAATCACTTAAGAAAGGTTAAATAGAGAGAAAAAAATGATTTGGTAACTGCCACAAAGATAGCACTGGGTCTTTATGGGTTAATACCTGTTTATTCACTAATCCTATCAATACATGTAAATAACTGGTGTAAAATACAGTCTGTCATCTTTTCATAGTCATCAGATATGACCCATTTGGACGTTCAGAGGCTCCATAGTTACCATGGAAACACGGTCATCTTCTACAGCATTGATTCACCAGTAAAAGCCATGGAGTTGGATCAATGCCAGTGGATGGAGACACTGGGTTTATGTTCAGTTAATGATAGATTTTGTTGAAAAAGTCACGTTTTCTTCAGTTTTCTCTGATATTATGTCAACTTTAATCTGAGCTTTTATGAACAGGATCAGTAAATTAAATATGAGAAAATACCTGATATTCATTGGAAAAAATGCAAATTCAGATAATAATATTATGATAAAAGGTGGTAAATCACTTAAGAAAGGTTAAATAGAGAGAAAAAGTGATTTGGTAACTGCCACAAAGACAGCACTGGGTCTTATTGGGTTAATACCTGTTTACTAATCCTATCAATCCGCTCCGTAGTTACCGTGAAAACGCATCATCTTCTAAAACACTGGTTCAACATTAAAACCCATGGAGTTGGATCAATGCCAGTGGATGGAAATGCTTGGTTTGTGTTCAGTTAATGATAGATTTTGTTGAAAAAGTCACATTTTCTTCATTTTTCTCTTTTTCTGAATCAACTTTAATCGGAGCTTTTATGAACATGTACATGATCAGTGAATTAAATATAGGAAACTACCTGCTATTCATTGAAAAAACACAAAAAACCCGACGATAATATTAAAATAAATGGTGATAAATCACTTAAGGATGGTTAATTATAGAGAAAAAACATCATTTGGGAATGACCATAAAAGTAACACTGGCTCCTTATGGGATAATTCTACATAATTCCCCTCCATGTTGTTGTATAGTTCCTTTGGTCCCTTATGGAGCAGATGTACCTGTTTTCAGAGTTGAAAAGCTCCTGCAGAGCCTTGAAATCTCGGTGTCCTGGGATCGTATGTCCGCTCTGTTATCACATCCAAAAGGTGTGGGACACATTTGTGGCAGGTGGGTTGCCAGGCATCCCAGCCTGTGGCCTGATTTTCACCGGGCTTACTCAGAAATGTCCTACATTTTCCAAAGAGAGATCACAACGCATCCGGCCCAAATAATAACGAGTAACCGACGCAGATCCATGTCACATGCTTAATCACTTGATTAAATGACTGGGCGAAACGGAAAGCCCGCCTGGCTATCGCAGCTCCTCTGAAGCAGACTAATTAAGACGTTCTATCTCGTTCTGTTTATTACTTTGTTTTCCCCTTATTCCCGTCTTTATGTTAGGCGCAGATAACATGCTGCTGGGTGTAGCTTTATATTCAGTGCCAGAGCGGCATCAATCTTCTCATTAAACTCTCAGCAAGAAAGAGAACTGGCCCTTTCCTCAAATGTCAAACTATTCATTTACGCATTTGTTTTTGTTGTTTTCAGAACTCTCAGCTGTGTCTTGTGTTTTTTTCCTCATTTACCTTATTGAATTTCCTCCAAAATAAGTAAATAAGCTGAATGATGTGAAATATGATGATTTTCTTCCCGTTGGCAGATCAGTAAACAAAACTTATAAAGAATAGAATAGAATAGAATAGAATAGAATAGAATAGAATAGAATAGAATAGAATAGAATAGAATAGGTCCTCATTGTCATTGTCACAGGAACAATGAAAATTTGTTTAGCAGCTAAAACAATTACTGCAAAAAAAGGAATGTGTAAAATATCACACAAAATACTGACAGATATAAGCAATGTATGACAGTTACAAGATAAAATTTTGAATATGAATATACTACTAAAGTACTACAAAAACTGCTGAATTATACAAACAGCTAACTCTATACTACAGATGAGAAATATGTACAACAAATAAGGATGTATACAGGCAATATAGGATATGTGTTGTGATTATTGCATTGAAGTAGGGTAAGTATTGCACATTTATATAGAGAGCAGATTTAATTCCAGGTGGAAGTATACGCCACACAAAGTATGTGGAACAAGCAACAGCAACAACAATGTATGATAAAAACATCAAGATAATGGAAGTAAACAATTAAATTAACATTAAAAAACTAAATTGAGACCATGTAGCCACTGATTATTAAATAAAATGGTTGCACTTTACAGCCCAGTTTTTATGGTCTATGGTTATTACGCAGAAAATAGCATGTGCACAGACCACTGAACACTTTAAATGTCTTTTAAAGACGCACCTATTTGCACTGGCTTTTATTACAGGTTTTATTTGCCTTATCTTTTTGTTGTCTTCTTGTTTTTAGATCTTATTTATCTTATTATTGTGTATGTGTTATCAGTTTTCGTATGTCTTATCTTCTATATGTATAGATCTGTATTAGTTTTATTATATTCTATAGTTTTACTAATATTCCTGTACAGCACTTTGGACACTTTGTGTTGTTGTAAATGTGTCATAGAAATAAACTTGACCTTGACCACAGGGCATTAAATATATTATTTACACAAAATAGAAAGAAAGTAGAAAACAATAGAAACAAAAAGGGCTGGTTGGAAGTGAAGCGAAGTAACATACAGTCATGGATGGTGCTTAAAAAAACAAACAAAAAAAAAAAAGTGGTGCCAGACACAACAAACCCCACCCCTCACACATATTTTGCCCATTATAAGTAAATGGGAAGATTTTAAAAATTCATAAAAAATTTGAACTTTGACCTACTTTTCCCAAAATGTAATGAGATCTATTCTGGGTCACTGGCAATCTATAAACCCAATTTGGTATAAAATCAACCAATAGTTTTGCTGCTACACATGTTTAGAATTTCGCCCATTATAAGTAAACGTGGGGAAAAAAAAGGTTTTAAAAATCTATTTAAAAATTTTTTTAACTTTGTCCTACTTTTCCCAAATGTAATCAGATCTATTCCGGGTCACTGGCAATCTATAAAGTCAATTTGGTATGAATTCAACCAATTGTTTTGCTGCTAGAGTGTTAACAAACAAACAAACCGAACCAAAAAACAATAACCCTTGCCTTCCTGGGGCTAAAAAGACTGGAAAGTGCAAGAGAAATCAACACATTTCCGTGCAGTTTCGGTGCAGTGTTTAAGTCAATCACCAATCAGTGACTCAAAGGGAGTCGGACATCACCATGTAGATGAATAGACAAGTGGTGTTTTGCTTCATTCTTTATTAAACTGAAGTCTCTGTGTAAAATCAAAAGACTGAATAGGATAAAAAGTGTTACTTGTGACATCTAAGGCAGGTTAATTGCTTTTCATTCATCCCCATATTCTGAAAGTGTCTGTATCTCATTCAAGGTGACTCGACAATGCAGTAAAAATCATGTCAGGACAAGAAAATTAACCCATAAAGACCCAGTGTTACTTTTGTGTCAGTTCCTAAATGATTTTTTTGTCTCTATTTAACCTTTCTTAAGTGATTTACCATCATTTATTTTAATATTATCCTTTGTATTTTGTATTTTTTTCCAATGAAAATCAGGTATTTTCCCATACTTAATTCACTGATCATGTAGATGTTCATAAAAGCTCAGGTTAAAGGTGATTGTCATAATATCAGAAACAGAGAAAAAAGAAGGAAACGTGGCTTTTTCAATTAAATTTATCATTAAAGGTGGGGTGCAAGATGCTTTCCAGGAGCATTTTTTACTATATTGCTTAAAATCCCCTTCACACACCTTAGTCGGCCTTAGCCTTCGTCATATGAATTGCCTCTATATATGTGCCAAGTTTGAAGTAAATTGAAGCAAAATTGATGTTTTATAGACATTCGCCCATTATAAGTAAATGGGGAAAAAAAGATGTAAAAAAATTCATGCAAAATTTAAACTTTGACCCTGTTTTTCCAAAATATAATGGCATCTATTCTGCATCACTGGCAATCTATAAACAAAATTTGGTATGAATTCACCCAATAGTTTTGCTGTTACAGACATTTGAAATTTTGCCCATTATAAGTAAATGGGAAAAAAAAGATGTAAAAAATTCATTAAAAATTTTTAACTTTGACCTACTTTTCCCAAAATGTAATGACATCTATTCTGCATCACTGGCAATCTATAAACTGAACTTGGAATGAATTCACCCAATAGTTTTGCTGTTACAGACATTTGAAATTTCGCCCTTTGTAAGTAAATGGGGGGAAAAAAGATGTAAAAAAAAAAAAAAATCATAAAGAATTGGAATTTTGACCTACTTTTCCCAAAATTTAATGGCATCTTTTCTGCATCACTGGCAATCTATAAACCAAATTTGGTATGAATTCACTCAACAGTTTTGCTGTTACAGACATTTGAAATTCCACCCATTATAAGTAAATGGGAAAAAAAAAAAGATGTAAAAAATTCATTAAAAATTGGAACTTTGACCTACTGTTCCCAAAATGTAAGGAGATCTATTCTGTGTCACTGCCAATCTATAAACCCAATTTGCTATGAATTCACCCGATAGTTTTGCTGCTACAGACATTTGAAATTCCACCCTTTGTAAGTAAATGGGAAAAAAGATGTTAAAAAAAATAAAAAATCATAAAAAATTGGAACTTTGACCTACTGTTCCCAAAATATAATGACATCTATTTTGCATCACTGGCAATCTATAAACCAAATTTGGTATGAATTCACCCAATAGTTTTGCTGTTACAGACATTTGAAATTCCGCCCGTTATAAGCAACTGGGGAAAAAAAAGATGTAAAAAATTCATTAAAAATTGGAACTTTGAACCTACTGTTCCCAAAATGTAAGGAGATCTATTTTGTGTCACTGCCAATCTATAAACCCAATTTGGTATGAAATCACCCTATAGTTTTGCTGCTACAAATATTTGAAATTCCACCCTTTGTAAGTAAATGGGAAAAATGATGTAAAAAAAAAAAAAAAAAAAAAAATCATAAAAAATTGGAACTTTGACCTACTTTTTCCTAAATGTAATGACATCTATTCTGCATCACTAGCAATCTATAAACCCAATTTGGGGCTATAGAAAAAGGAAGGCATAACCATAAAGGAATGTTTTCAGTTCCATAGTAACTCCTAATGGGATTTCTAATGGGTATAGTTGTGTAGTTCCTGAAAAGAAATTGCATTTGAAAATAATGTGTACAATGTGAAAACAGGCTCCTCTTTGAGATAGTGGCAGGCTAAGTAGTATGCAAAATAGAAAGTTGAGATGAGTCCTGAAATGTAATGTGTGTGTGTTTCTGTGTGAGTGTGTGTAAGTGTGTGAGTGTGTACATAGGTGGCAATACACCTGTAAGCCTTGCACTCACTGGAGCAAAGCCTATTAGAACAAGCATAAGACATATCCCTCAGACTGTGAACTATGAACACACACACACACACACACACACACAAACCCATTTCAGACAGACGACACATCGTACAGTGCAGGCATGAATTACCATCTTGATCACACCCGCAGCATCCACGGTGTCACGCAAACGTATTGTTCTGTCTAATCTTAAGGTCACCTTGAACACAACAACAAGTCTTTCTGTGGCTTTTCACTGCCTCCGACTGTGATGCTTTGTTCTAGGCACAAAATGTATTTCTTATCCGCCGCAAATGCTTATTCATCAATTGACAGCGAAAATCAGGCGACTGTCAGGGATAAACTTATTGTCCTGACTCCTGCAGAGGAGGTTGTGTGAGCGTAGACGGGGTTTGTTTTGAAGTGTGTTTCACCGCAAAATTACACAATACACGCCCTTAAATTTAATTTGAAACACAATCCTTGAGATGACTTAGAGTGAGTAATTTCTAACAGTTGGGATTGATTTAACACTGTTTTACTGGTGCATTCGAGGCCGTTGTCCGCTCCAGCTCCATCCAGCTGATGTAGGACAACGGGAATGACAGATGTACATGTAGTTTAAGAACTGATGGGTTTATTATGATTGGTTTAATACCACGGTCTGGGATTCCATATGGTGTCCTGACAGAGTTAAGATTATTTAGATTTTCATGGTAGGTTCAGATTAGGATGCATTCAATTCAGTTTAATTCAGTTCAGTTCAGTTCAAATCAGTTCAGTTCAATTTGATTCAATTCAATTCCGTTCATTTCAGTTCAATTCAGTTCAGTTGAGTTCAGTTCAGTTAAATTCAATTAAATTCATTTCAATTAAATTAAATTCAATTCAGTTCAGTTTAATTCAATTCAGTTCAATTCAGTTCAGTTCAGTTCAATTCAGTTCAGTTCAATTCAATTCAATTTACTTCAATTCTGTTCAGTTCAGTTTAATTCAGTTTAGTTCAATTCAGCTCAGTCCAGTTCAATTCAATTCAATTCAGTTCAGGTCGGTTCAAATCAGTTCAGTTCAATTCAGTTCAATTCAATTCAATTCAGTTCAGTTCAGTTCAGTTCAACTGGATTCAATTCAGTTCTGTTCAGTTCAGTTCAACTGGATTCAATTCAGTTCTGTTCAGTTCAGTTCAGCTCAGTTCAATTCAGTTCAGTTCAGTTCAGTTCAATTCAGCTCAGCTCAGTTCAGTTCAGTTCAGTTCAAATCAGTTCAATTCAGTTCAATTTAAGAACTTAATTTAAGTTGAACATGATTATGCAACACATTTATACAATTTATACAACAGCTAAGAAAATGAAGTAAAACAAACCAAACCAATATTCTTTATGATAATGAGGATAACTATGTACAATAAATGACATGTGAATGTATGGATAAGGTGGTAAAGTTGATATAGTGCAGACAGGATATGTAAACATGAGTTGTGCATTACAGGAAATTTTATGTTTGTTATTGCAAAGGTAGTAATGAATAAATGAATACAAATAACAACAGAGGAAGTTCACAGCTGTAAACATGGAGAAGTGATCCTTATTCCTCCAAATCCTGCAAAACCATGACACCCCACCCCCACCCCACCCCACCCCACCCCAACTTTGTTTATTAATTTTAAAGTATTAAACATACAAGGAAGAAACAGAGACAAAAGCATGAACACATCCAGTAGATGATAAATTATAGTATGTAAATGACACATGCATTTGATCACCTACTGGAGCAGCATCCTGTATGAAGGTGTTACACAGTGTGAAGATGGAGCAGGTATGTTTCAAACCTGTAAGACCTAAACAACAACCAGTGACCAAAAGCATCTACTGATCAAATATGTTCAATAACTTCTGATCCATTAACCCTTCGATGCATAATTATGAGGACCTTAGTCAAGATTTTTTCCAGAGTGTTTTTATTCTTCTTTAGGCATGAAAAGAACAATGCGATTGAATTTTTTTATGAACCTGTTTTTTTATGGAGTTACAACAATTGTACACTCAGCTGGAAAGCCTGTGTTTAATTTTTGAAGAAAAAAACATACAGGGTCAAAACACAGTAATGTCCCGTCAGAGAGTGAACTTTAATTGATTGCCATTCTAATATTTATTTCAATATTAAAGTAGCTCCTTGTTTTGGATAATCCCTTATTGTCCAATTAAAGCAAAAATGAATTTAAACGTAAGGGTAATACTTTACTTGAAGGTCTAGTTTATAATGCATTAAGCACACAT
The DNA here is from genome assembly GCF_902148855.1 of Sphaeramia orbicularis. Classification (NCBI taxonomy): domain Eukaryota; kingdom Metazoa; phylum Chordata; class Actinopteri; order Kurtiformes; family Apogonidae; genus Sphaeramia; species Sphaeramia orbicularis. The sequence goes on along the minus strand of NC_043963.1, from coordinate 13,560,302 downwards.
TCATAAGACATTATAATGCATTTATAATGCATTATAAAAGTCATTACAACAGTTTATGATCATGCACAACAACTTATACCAAGGTTAATAAAGTATTATAAGTCTAGGCATAATGTATTATAAATTCAGCTTTCATAATGTTTTATACATCCATACCAAAGCAGTGTGAAGGAATTTATTTTTTCAGGTGGGGAACTTTTGTTAGGTTTTGTCACTGGTCCCTATACCCATCTATTTAGGGATTTCATATTTATTAGAAGAAAAAAAAGTATGTGTTTGAATTAACAAAGATGTAGAGCTGCCACATTATTTTTTATTTATGTATAAAGCAACATGTAACACTTCTATTTACTGTCTCTGTTCTTTTAATGTTTTGTTTTTTGCAAAATAAAGAGTTATTCAGAAACACTTGGATGTATAATTTTTGATTTACTCTTTACTTAGAGCCAGCAGATACTGCTCATACGTCATCATACTTGTGTTACATCATACAATTGATAATGTGTTCTGTAACCCAGGACCTGAGATTCTTCCTACAAACACTGTTGTCACTTTGATATGGATGTATAAAACATTATGAAAGCTGAATTTATAATACATTATGCCTACACTTATAATACTTTATTAACCTTGGTATAAGTTGTTTTACATGATCATAAACTGTTCTAATGACTTTTATAATGCGTTATAATGCATTATAATGTCTTCTACTGAAAAATGCAAAATACAGAGGACAATTTTGGAATAAATGGTGATAAATCATTTAAGAAAGGTTAAATAGAGAGAAAAATTCATTTGGAAACTGGCTCAAAAGTAACACTGGGTCTTTGTGATAAACCCAATTTGGTATGAATTCAACCAATAGTTTTGCTATTTTTTCAGTGTTAATGAAGAATGAACGAAAGAAAGAAACCAAAAAAAAGAAAAAAACAAACAAACCAAACCAAAAACAATACCCTTTGGCTCTCCTTCGGGGGGCAGGGCATAATCTCATATTGTCTGAACAAATGGGTTAAAGACTTAAGTCACAGGTGTCAAACATGCGGCCCGGGGGCCAAATCCGGCCCGCCAAAGGGTCCAATCTGGCCCATGGGATGAATTTGTGAAATGCAAAAATTACACTGAAGATATTAATCAGTTTTGTCAAAATCATTTTAAATTCAGGTTCCACATACAGACACATAGAGTCCAATTAGAGTGGATCAAACCAGTAAAATAATATCATAATAACCTATAAATAATGACAACCCCAAATTCTCTCTTTGTTTTTTTGGTGTAAAAAAGTAAAATTACATGAAAATGTTTACATTACCAAACTATACTTTTACAAAAAATGTGAATAACCTGAACAAATGGAAATGTCTTAAGAAAAGTAAATGCAATTTTACCAATATTCTGCCTGTTACTAAATGTTTTGTGCGACTGTGATGCACATGTGTAAATGATTAACTGATAAATTGAGGCAGAATATTGTAAAAATTGCATTTGTTTTTCTGAAGACAATTCAAGTTGTTCATGTTATTCAGATTTTTAAGGAAACTTTGTAAATGTAAACCTGATCATAATATAATTTTACTTTTGTTCACTGTTATGTATTTTACTGGTCCGGCCCACTTGAGATCAAATTGGGGTGAATGTGGCCCCTGAACTAAAATGAGTTTGACACCCCTGCTTTAAGTGCAAAGGCCGTTCACATTAATACGACCACTTGGTTTATAGAAACTGTTTTACACCCTGAAACTTTAGTTTTCCTGCTGTTCAAGACTTCACATATATCAGATTGGATCTAAATACAGAGATAAATGCATATGTGTGGATGTTAGAACTTTACTAAACCAACAAACCTGATACTGGACTAGGACTTTAGCTCACTCCTGTATATTATTACCTCCTAATACTGACTGGATATAGTGTAAGATGACCTTACAAATTTCATTAAATGCAATAGTGATTGCCTTTTGGAGGCACCAAGTTTATTTCTAATCTTCTTTCTAAAAGCTTAGTCATCTGTTGACGGCAGACCACAGTAACTGTCTCGCATTTAGTATCCTGGGCTTTTTGCGCATTGTCCAATATTTGGTGCAGATTAAATATTGATTTCTATACATTTTGGAACACAATGAAAAATGCTCCTTTGACTTGGATTATATGGGGCGTTACTAGAGGCCACTCATCATTTTTCTGATTGGTACAATTTGACCTCAGAGGTGAGATTATACCAGTATATTTGGCTCTTATGGCTTATCAATACATGAGTTATTTTAGTATTCAACAAGCCCTTCTCAACACGACTTGTCCCTAGCAGGAAAGAAACTCCCTAACTTACTTTTCCAGTGTGCTAAGTCTTTAAAGTAATCAAGGATGAGGAGAAAATAGACAATCTCCAAGAGAGTATCTCATACTGATTTGCTTGCGACGCTTATCCAAATAGTCTGGCTCCTTATCAAATTGGATTGGTTTATTTAAATGGGGGAGAAGTCCCTTTTGGTCAGCACAGATTATTATTGATTTAATCTGAAATTGTTAAATATGAGACAGATGGCGACAGTAGAAAGACCTTGAATTCTGAAATTGTGGCCTATAGTACACTGGGATAATCTTTTCTGCATATAGACAAGACATCCTGAGACCATTAAAGTATGCATATTAGAGCACTAAGACATGTTTAAGTAGAGCAGAGCTGTTCATCTCCAGAGTCTGCAGCGTGGACACGTCATTTCTCATGCAGCAGACTATATTTCTAAACCAGTTTTGTCTTGCTATATCCCCACAGTGCAGCTCAAATACCCCTTTACTTACCTGCTGTGCTGTGTTCAAATACACCATGAACTACATTTTTCTCATACTTGTTATTATGTAAAAGTGTCCTCATATATACAGGGTGGGGAAGCAAAATTTACAATATTTTGAGCAGGGATTGAAAGACAGTGTATGACCAATTAGTTTATTGAAAGTCATAAGAATTTATTTGCCACAAGAAAATTGACGTAATAGAAAAATGTTTTATTCTATGTGTCCTCCTACTTTCTCAATAACTGCCTTACACACGCTTCCTGAAACTTGCGCAAGTGTTCCTCAAATATTCGGGTGACAACTTCTCCCATTCTTCTTTAATAGTATCTTCCAGACTTTCTCGTAATAGTTTGCTCATAGTCATTCTCGTCTTTCCATTATAAACAGTCTTTATGGACACTCCAACTATTTTTGAAATCCTCCTTGGTGTGACGAGTGCATTCAGCAAATCACACACTCTTTGACGTTTGCTTTCCTGATTACTCATATGGGCAAAAGTTTCTGAAAAGGTATGGATAATAGTGTTAGGTATGATTATGACATCAGTATATGTTTGGTTTCAAAACTATTGACGTAGTGCCTGCTGAGAAAAAACAACTAAATGTTCAGTGTAAATTTTGCTTCCCCACCCTGTATATATATATAAATAGGCTGTAATATGGACACAGAATGACCCAGACACAAAAGTTAAAGCACATGTAAAATAGTTAAAAGTCTATTTCTATAATTTCATAACATATCATTATACACATTTAACCCTTCATGCATCGTGGTCACTACAGTGGACAGTTATTCTACAGCTGTTCTCTTGTATATTCATGGATTTTGTTGTTTTAGTTCCATATCAGCCAACACATTGGACACTTATGCAGAATCCCATACACTGCAATTGATAACATTACTGTAATTTAACCTGATCTAACATGTTTTAGTGTAAATCAAGTCCTTGTTATGGTTTTTAGACTGTAATTAACAATAAATAAGTGGGTTTTTTGTTTTTTTTGGTTTTTTTGTATATTATCTCCGTGAAGTGAGTAATGACTGGTATTAGAGTATGTTAAAATATGAGAAAACATCAGATTAGCAGCATTAAAATGTTTTTATTTCGTAGTTTTCACACAGTATGTCTGTAAATACGTTTCTTTGCTTCAAATATTAAATGCATGGAGTTTTTTTTGTTTTGTTTTTTTCTTTTTTGCCAATCCATGAAAAATAGCTTAATAAAAAAAAATTCCATCCCATTGTTTTTTTTAAATGCCTAAAGAGGAATAAAATTCACTCAAGAAAAAAAAATCTTGATTAAGGTTCTCATAATTCATGCATAAAAGAGTTAAAATGGTTTTTCATAGTAAATATGATAAAAATTCAAGTCTGTTTGAAGCATTTATCACATAAAGTTGCAGAAAAAATAGTTAGACCACCTCTTGTTTCTTCAATTTTTGTTCATTTTAATGCCTGGTACAAATAAAGGTACATTTGTTTGGACAAATATGATAATAACAACAAAAGTAGCTCATAGTAGTTTAATTTCAGAGCTGAATCTATCCATTTTCCATGTTTTCTTGATAATAACTAAAATCCCTTCAGTTCTTACATCAGTATCTATGGCATTGTACTGACAAAAACAGTGCTTTTAGGCATTCGATGATTTCTTTTCTGTCTGTTTTAGTCACATGATACACACAGGATTAGCACCTGATTGCATAACTATTGTTTTGATGACTTGTGATGGTCTGATAATAATAATAATAATAATAATAATAATAATAATAATAATAATAATATAATAATAATATAATAATAATAATAATAATAATAACTTTATTGTATAGCACCTTTAAAAACAAAGTTTACAAAGTGCTTTAACAACAGGGCACAACAGCAGGATACAAGAGGCAAGTAAAAACACTAAAACTGAAGCAACACAATAAGAGAGATGTGTATAACAAATGCAAAAAATATGGCACTTCGAATAATTAAGTGAATCGGAGTAAAGAGGGCAGGGATAACAGTAGCATGATGCTGTTAAATCAATGCAAAAATGAATAATGAGATAAAACACATCATGTATGAGAATATAAATTAGTAATCAAACAGATAAAAATCAAATTTAAAAATTAAAATTAAAAATTAAACTATTTCTCAATACTTGTTATGATGTAAAAGTGCATTTCATTCAGATTAACTATTATAAATCTCGTACTATTTCAGACGTTTATTTGTACACTGAGCTAAGTTTGTAATTAGGTAAAATGTGTAGTTTGATGAAT